>NW_017674387.1:23693-96365 GCF_001879085.1 Nicotiana attenuata
CCCACACTTCTCTGTGCACCATGCCCCAAGCATACCCCCAACCTCCTCCCCAATGGCGCACACCTACACCACAAAGTGCTTACCATACTCAAAGCACCTACCCACCCCCGAGAGCCTACAAAAACCCCCACTAGAACCGGTTTTCGACCCAGCCCCACAGCTAAGAATGATAGGTTGCAGAAGAAGAAGTCTTTCACTCCGTTGGGCGAATCTTACACCAGCTTGTACCACAGATTGAGACAGTTGGGCATGTTGGATCCAATTGAACCTAAATTGCCAAATCCTCCCCCAAGGAACCTGGACCATTCTGTGAGTTGCGAGTACTGCTCGGGTGCTCCGGGACATGATACAGAAAAATGCTGGCATTTGAAAACAGCCATCCAGGAGCTTATTGATACCCGCCGGATTGAAGTGCAGGCCCCAGAGACGCCCAACATCACTCAGAATCCATTGCCAACCCACCATGAGGCCCATATGATCGAGTTAGTGCAAAAAGGAGAGCATAAGAAGCCTTCACAAACCGTAATGATGATCAGGGCCAGTGAAAACAGATCGGATGAGAAACCAACCAGCGGGAGGGAAATGACCAAAGGGGAGGAGACAGTTAGCAAGCCGGTTGCGGTGATAAAGAAGGAACCTTTGAGCAGTGCTGCAGCTAAAGTGGTGGTGCCAGGGGTAGCTGTCAAACCCATTGTGATTGTGAAAGGGGCTCGCAAAGAGCCGGTTATCACCAAGCCGGTGACGCAGTTGCCAGTAATCAATGAAAAGGCCGTCCCATGGAATTACGACCGAGTAACAGTGATGTACAAGGGGAAAGAAGTTAAAGAAGAAGTCTGTGAAACACACGGATTGACTCGTTCAGGAAGATGTTTTGCCCCTGAAGAGTTGAGAAAAGCTAAGACAGCCAAAGATAATCCAGTACCGGTGAAAAGGGCCGTAACTGAAGAAGAAGCGGAGGAATTTCTGAAGAAGATGAAGGCACAGGATTATTCCATTCTAGAACAGTTAAAAAAGACGCCGGCACAGATTTCATTATTGTCATTATTGATCCACTCGGATGAGCATCGACAAGCATTGATGAAAGTTCTGAATGAAGCCCATGTTCCTGAAAAGATTTCTGTGAATCATCTGGAGAAAATAGCGAATTTCAAATCAGCGGAAGTCAAAAATTCCTCTCTAGATCTTAGATTCTGACTGAAAATCCAAAAAAAAAAAACAAAGGCAAATATAGTAGAAAATCCAAAAATACCGTTTCATTGCTTTCCCTTAGGTTATTTTCAAATTTCAGCTTTTAATTCAATTGGTTAGCTCACTTAGGGTCAGAAATAGCTCGGATTTCTCTGTTTCTGTTCTGTACTCGAAGGTTTAAAGCATATGAAGGTGTTTGGGAATTATTCGAGTTTTTGCTGGGTGTTTTTTGATCGCTGAGGGTGTTTTGTAACTTTCTAGCCCAATTTCGAGTAGATTCAGGGCGTTTTGGTTGAGTTTTTGTCTACTGATGTATTCTGGTGTATTTTCGAGTATATCTGGGCATATTCAAGTGGTTGCGGTTGATTTCCTAATTCTGCTTTGATCTCAAACTCTTCCTGAGCTGTTATCTGGATTATTGAGTTCTTTGCTGAGCTGTTACCTGATTTCTGTTGATTACTGCTGCTGATTTCCTTTTCTTCTTCCTGTATTTCACATCTCCAGGTACGCACTTGAGACTGATATGATGTAACTGTTGAGTTGAAATGCTGATATGAACTGTTCCTCCTGAAACATGTGTATTCACTGTCATCAGGGAAGTATGTCTTCAAAGGTTCATATTCTTCATCGACTGGATTCTCGGCCAAATGATCAGCCAAGGCTTGTGCTTTCATTGCAGTCCGGGTCACATAGACAATATCAAATTCCGTAAGCAAGATTTGCCACTTCGCGAGCCTCCCTGTGGGCATGGGCTTCTGAAAAATGTACTTCAATGGGTCCAACCGAGAGATAAGATAGGTGGTATATGATGACAAGTAGTGTTTTAATTTCTGCGCTACCCAGGTTAAGGCACAACACGTCCTCTCAAGTTGAGTGTACTTCACCTCGTAAGATGTGAACTTCTTGCTGAGGTAGTAAATCGCTTGCTCTTTCTTTCCTGTGATATCATGTTGCCCCAGTACACAGCCGAAAGAGTTATCCAAAACTGTCAGATAAAGGATCAAGGGTCTTCCCGGCTCTGGCGGGACCAACACAGGTGGACTGGCCAAATATTCCTTAATCTTGTCAAATGCTGCCTGACATTCATCCGTCCATCTGACTGCAGCATCCTTCTTTAGTAGCTTAATGATAGGCTCACAAGTCGTTGTGAGCTGGGCAATGAACTTGATGATATAGTTTAACCTCCCAAGCAGACTCATCACTTCTTTTTTGTTCTTCGGCGGTGGTAGCTCTTGAATGGCCTTGATCTTGGATGGGTCTAACTCAATACCGCGTCGACTTACCACAAACCCCAACAGTTTCCCAGACGGGACTCCAAATGCGCACTTCGCTGGATTAAGCTTGAGATTGTACCTGCGGAGTCTCTGAAAAAACTTCCTCAGGTCCTTGACATGGTCACATTGCTTCCTTGATTTAATGATCACGTCGTCTACATAGACTTCAATTTCCCGATGTATCATGTCATAGAACATGGTAGTCATCTCCCTCATATACGTTGCTCCTGCGTTCTTCAACCCAAATGGCATGACACTATAACAATACGTCCCCCAAGGCGTGATGAAGGCCGTCTTTTTCGCATCTTCCTCATCCATCAAAATCTAGTGGTAGCCCGCGTAACAATCCACGAAGGAACCAATCTCATGCTTGGCACAATTGTCAATCAATATATGGATGTTTGGCAGTGGGAAGTTGTCTTTTGGGCTCGCCTTATTGAGATCACGATAATCAACGCACACTCTGGTCTTTCCATCTTTCTTTGGCACAGGCACAACATTAGCTAACCAGGTGGGATACCGTGTGACCTGGATGACCTTTGCATCAAACTGTTTGGTGACCTCTTCTATGATTTTCACACTGATATCTGTTTTAAATTTCCTCAGCTTCTACTTGACAGGAGGGCATGCTGGGTCGGTGGGCAATTTGTAGACCACCAAGTCAGTACTCAAACCCGGCATATCGTCATACGACCATGCAAAAACATCTTTGTACTCAAACAACGCTTTTATTATCTCTTCCCTGAGCTGAGGCTCCAAATGGACACTTATTTTCGTTTCCCGTACATTATCAGAATCCCCTAAATTGATTGCCTCCGATCACAACTGTCTGGATGCGTAGGTAATCACCCTACCTCCTGCATCAATACCGCTCCAAGACCAACTCTCGAGGGATCATAATAGACAATATAAGACCCCAAACCAGTAGGCAATATCAAAACTGGGGCTGTAGTCAAAGCTGTCTTGAGCTTCTGAAAGCTCTCCTCGCACTTTTTCGTCCACTGGAACGGAGCACCCGTCTGGGTCAGTCAGGTCATAGGTGCTGCAATAGATAAAAACCCCTGAACAAATCGATGGTAATAACCCACCAAGCCAAGAAAACTATGGATCTCTGTAGCTGAGGATGGTTTGGGCCAACTCTGCACGACCTCCACTTTCTTCGGATCCACTTGAATAACCTCTCTCGAGACCACGTGACCCAAGAACGCCATGGAATCACCAAAATTCACATTTCGAGAACTTAGCATACAACTTCTTTTCTCTCAAGGTCTGGAGCACTGTCGTCAGGTGTTGCTCATGATCTTCCCAACTCGGGAATATACTAGAATGTCATGAATAAAAACAATCACGAATGAGTCAAGATATGGCCGGAAAACACTATGCATCAGATGCATGAAGGCTGCTGGGGCATTACTCAGCCTAAATGATATAACAAGGAACTCGTAATGACCATACCGAGTCCTGAAGGTAGTCTTTAGGATATCTGGCACTACAACATTATGCATCTATAGCTACAAGATATATCATAGCTAAATATGAATAATTCTGTGGCTAAACACTTTAGCAACAAAAATAAATTCCGTAGCATTCGTAGCAAGAAGTAGAGTAGCTAAAAGTTAGCTACAACCTTTAGCTGATCTGTGGCAAAGGACTAATACATATTGCTACGAATTTTTTGTATTATAGCTATATTGGTAAAAAATTTTGCCACAAAAGTTATAGCGAATAATTTTTTTCTTTTGCCATGACAAATAAAGTATGTAGCAAACTTTATATTGTAGCCACAAAATGTTCTACCGAGGCAAAAAATTTAATTTATTTGCCACGAAATTCAACTTTTATGGCTGTTTTATATAGTTTAATCTCGTGGCTATAACACTTATATTTAGCTACGAGTTAAAGAAATTATAGCTATGAATCCATTCTTTTGCCATCATATGTATAGATTTATAGCTCATTTCTTTTTGCATTTGCTACAAAAAGTAAAAATATATATCAATATTCTTTTTACGTGACAATTATATATATTTAGCTACGCATCAATAATTATATTGCTACAAATTGAAGAATGTGCCATAAGCATTGTTAGGCACAAGAATTTTTAAGCTAAGAATCCATATCTTTTTAGATTCCAAAATAGGTTCCAAGTTACACATAATTGTATATTCAAAATTTCAAAACATTTACAATACATAATTCTCTATAAATCGGATCGTTCTAGCAATATTTTCCTTGAGACCAAAAGCCGCACAATCTTCTCCTTTCTCGCATGTCATTGCTTCAACTGCACCTTAGTCTGGTCAATACTGATCTTAGTTTGAGATTCCACAATTTGCCTGTCAGTTTTGATAAATTAAATTAATACTAGGAACCAAAAAAATAATTGATCATGTATATACTTTATTAATAGGTTCAGAGTGATCATTTTTAAAAAAAAATTAAAATTAGTACTAGCTTTACCAATATCACCTTAATATGCTTATATGACCAATTTTATAAGATAATGAAACTCTCAATAATCTTAAAATGGATAATTAAGATCCAAATACTTCAGAATTCAATTCAATCTTTTACCCTAGAAGTTCCTTTTAACAAAGGCTTAGCTCTTCAAGGAAGAAGCATGTAGTCCTATATTACCATTTCATTGAATATTAACATGAGCAACAATGGAGCAACAATAAGCGTCGGAAATACCAATAAAACTTACGTCGATGAAAGCGGAATATTGGTTAAAAATCCGTAATCACCTGAAACTACCTAGGAAAAGGATAAAAATTAGTTTCACAAAAAAAGAAGAAGATTAAAACCATATCCTGAATCATATTTCAGAAGCTTCAACCATAAATGATAAATTGTTACTGGTATACCAATCTAATAATGAACATAAAGATTAGGAAATTTCTCCTTCCAATTTTTTCTTTTCCCAATTAACTAAGAAGAATAAAGATACTCTAGCATAAATGACATAAAGTTTAATGTACACATTGAAAATGATAAAAAGGAAGAAATAAAGTAACAAAAGAAGATAAAACAAGGAGATTTTTTTTTTTTTGGTTGGAAAGATAGGCAATATTATAACATAACAAATATTTACATAAGTTTAGAGTCTTGGATGCCTACAAGGCATCATTTGTACAAGGGTAGAGCCAGATTGTTGTTTCCCCCCTACTGGGGAAACAACCCTAGTGCTTGAACTAGTAGCTACTAAAGAAGTTCTTCTGTTACACATAGTAGATATTTTATATGAACTAGAGAGAGAATGTGTAACATTCCTACTAAGCTGTGGAGTGTGCCCTGGTGATCTTGTTGGTAACAAGACATTGCAAAAAGTGGGGGGTGATTCAAAAAGTAGGCATTGCTCCTTTACATGCTTTGCACCATATTTAGCTAATTTATCTGCTACATCATTCTGCTCTCTATAGATAACTTGTACAGATGAGTTATCCAGCTGTTGGAGCAAGGACCTGCAATCATTAATAATATTAAAACAGCTCATAGCTGGTGATTTTAACATACCAATTATATTTTGTGCATCCGTCTCAATGATGAGTGGTAAGAGCCTTTGTTTGATAGCAATTTGTAAGCCTTTGAGGAGTGCAAGCAGTTCTATTTGGATAGGGTGGCCTTGGTTGATTGATCCTGCAAATCCTATGACCCAATTGCTTTGATGGTTGCGAATAACTCCACCAATTCCATAAAAGCATAGAGCCAGGCAGCAAGATCCATCAATATTTAATTTGTAACACATATGATCAGGTGGATGCCATTTGATATAGATAGGAGACTTTGACTTCTTCTTATTAGAGTGATTTGTTAAGAAGTAATATTCAGCTACCTTTACTAGTAAGGCGGACTCATTTAAGTCATCTACCTTATGTTCGTAAACAAACTTATTCCTTTTTATCCAAATTTCCCATAAAGCAAAAGGAACTATAGTTGTAGAAGGGATATTTTATGGTATAGATGGCAGTGATGTATGTATAAATTTATACAACCAAGTCATAATATCATTTTGAGAAGCAGATGTTATGATGGTAGGAGGTGCTATTTTAAGATATTTCCAAAAAAGTATTGTATTAGCACAATTGTTGAATAAGTGAGTAATTATTTCAGTGTCTTGGTGACATTGTGGGCAATTTGTTGAGTTAGTAATACCTATACGTGTAAGATACTCAGCTGTTGGGAGTCTATTATTACATAGTAGCCAAACAAAAAAAGATATTTTATGGGGAATGGGAAATTTCCAAATCCAGTTGAAGGAATTTGGTCGTGTTATAGCAGTGGATGTATTAATAGTGGTTAAACACCTGTACATAGATTTAACTGAGAACAACCCATTCTCAGTTAAATTCCAGTAGATTTTTTCATATCTAATAGATTCAGTTGGCATATAAATATTATTAATAAGAGAAATAATATGTAAAGAAACTCAAATGGCATGGTGTCTAGGTGCCATCTATTATCAAAGTAGTAATTAGAAACTAATTTATTATCCTCAAATTGGGGCATAGGTCCATGAATATAGTCTCTAAGTATAAAATTATGCGTGAGCCATGAGTCAGTCCAAAACATGACATGTTGTCCCGTTGCAATATTACATTTATAACCTAGTCGACAATATTTCTAGCCGTTAATAATATTACGCCAAATAGGAGAGCTATGGTAACTTGGTAAGGGTTTTGGCCTTACATAATTGCGTAAGAGGACTTTGCCCATAATTCTTGAGGATTATTGAACATTTTCCACGCAAGACTTGCATGGAGTGACTTATTTTTTATATCAAGACTTTGTATACCTAAGCCTCCAAGTTCCAAAGGTTGCGTGATTGTTGACCACTTGAGGAGATGTAATTTTTTCTTTTGTACAGTTGTGCCCCACAAGAAATTTCTTTGGTATCTATAAGAAGGCTTAGAATATAACTAGGTATTTTTATGAATTGCATCAAGTGATTTGGAAGATGATTAAGGGTGAATTTTATTAAAGTTAGTCTTCCCGCTCTAGAAAAAAAATTAGTTTTCCAGCCTGCCAATTTTGTTTTGAAATTATCCAGTAAGAATTGATAGTCAGATTTTGTAGGTCTGGATGTAAAAATTGGGAAACCCAAGTACTTTCCAAAACTACGACCCTCTTTCATATAAAAAAGTTGCAAAATTATATTTTTAATATTGGGTTGACAATTTCTGGAGAAATAAATTTTAGATTTATCAAAATTAAAAGATTGTCCTGATTGATTAGTGAAATGAGTAATAGTATTAACCATTGTTTGGCATGTACTGGCAGTGATTTGTGAAGTGAGGGTAATATCATCTGCAAAGAATAAATGAGATAAGGAAGGCCCATTTTTTCCTAATGATATTGGTTTCCAAGCCTGGTGGTCGACAGCAGTATTGATCTTTCTAGACAACATTTCAAGACAAATGATAAACAAATAGGGTGACAAAGGATCACCCTGTCTTATACCCCGTGTGGGATGAAAGGTATCAGTGGGACTACCATTGATTAATATAGAAGTAGTAGTGGTAGTAACACATGACATAATTAATTTAATAAACTGAGCTGAAAAATTTAAACTTACCAAAGTATTTCGAATAAAGGACCATTCTAATTTATCAAACGCTTTTTCTAGATTAATCTTAAGAATCATACTAAGTTTTTCCTTTCATTTTTTGAAACTTAGTGATAATTTCCTATACGATGATAGCATTATCGGCAACCCTTTTATTTTTTTGAAAGCTAGACTGTGAAGCATGTATGATGTGTTCCGATATTGGTTTTAATCTATTTACCAAAATTTTTGTGATAATTTTGTAAATAGTATTACAAAGACTGATAGGTCTGTATTGTGCAACTGTGGAAGCATTATTATTTTTGGGGATAAGACAAATAAATGTAGAATTTATTGAGGGATCAATTTCATAGTCGGTGAACACCTTATGACAGAAATTAAGCACAACCCAATGGTGTCCCAATAATTTTGGTAAAATAAGGGATGAAGTCCATCTGGCCCAGGAGCTTTCATAGGTTTGAAAGACTTGGTAGCATTAAGAATTTCAAAGTTTTGTAGAGGTTGTATTAGGGATTCATGATCAACATGATTTAATATGTTGGAAGGGAGTAGTGTTGATTTTGAAATTGATATGGTTTTCTGCGTTGTAAATAAATTTTGATAATATAGGGAAATATGTTCCAATATTTTTGTAGGTTGTGTTATCCAATTTCCCCCTGGTCTTGAATTCCTGTGATTCTATTATGCCTTCTACGATTAATAGTACTGAGATGAAAAAATTTAGATTGGCATCCCCATTATTTAGCCAGTCAATACGGGATTTTTGTTTTCAAAAGTCTTCCTCTAACCTAAGTATTCGATTAAAATCCAACTTAAGTTCTTTTTACAAATTTTGTTAGAAATTGCTAGTTGCATAATGGATAGAGGCCTGAATCCTATTTAATCTGGCAAGTATAGTCTTTTTTTATTTGAAAATATTACCAAAGGTAGATGTGTTCCATTGTTGTGAAATTATCAATCACAAGAAGCAGTGTGACATTATCCACCCAAGCTTGTTTAATTACATCCTTAAAAGCAGAATGACTAGTCCAAATCGTTTCAAACCTAAATACATTTGTCCTAGGCAATGGACATTGATGAAGTTATAATTTAACGGGATAATGATCTGAGTCTATGCGTGGAAGGTGTGTGACAAGATCATTTGAGTGCTAATTTATCCAATCGTAATTAGCAACTATACGATCAATTCGTTCAAGTATGGTATACTTTTTGTGTCTTCCATTAGTCCAAGTATATCGACTACCCTTAAAAACTAAATCAGTCATATGGCAATAATTAAGGCAGTCCAAAAATTTGTTAGAACGTGAATTGTTTATAGGAAGTCCACCAAATTTATCAGTTGCATGAGTGATTTCATTAAAGTCTCTGCCAATTAACAAAGGTCCATGGTAATTATCCTGTACATACATGAGATTATTCCATATAACTATCTATTAACTAGTTCATTACTTGCATAAATAGCAGTAAATAGAAATGTGAAAGGTAAAGGTTTAACCTGGACTTGGCAGTGGATTTCTTGTGTGGTGTTGGCAACTGGATAAACATCTAATGCACTAGTCAACCACAAAATTACAATTCCACCAGAATGGCCTGTACCAGCCACCTCAATCATACCATCAAAATTAAAATCATCCTTCACACTTTGATGTGTTTGACAGTGTATTTCCAAAAGGACCACTAACGCTGGCCTATTATAGTCAAGTAGAGACCTAAAGTTACGTCTAAACTCCATGGAAAGTGCTCATCTATAGTTCCATATGATAAAATTCATATTTCTAGGACACCCGTAGGGCTGCTGCTTCGATTTATCCAATTACTCCTGCTCTCTCCTGGACGTAGGAGAAAGGTTGGCAGTATGAGCATAGCATATTTTCCCACCTCTGGGTTGGTGTTGGACCTTATTCGAAGAGAGAAGTTCCTGAGGGTTGGGGGACACCTTACGAAAATTTTTCTTTCGTATTCTTCCTTTTGCACAAACACTTTGATCCCATCGAGCCATGCATATATTGGTCGAGTTTCCCTGTTGTAAGTGATTGCTGTGTCGAGCTCCGCATGGAAATTGTTGTCTTGTTCTTCGCGATTAGGACTGGGTGGGGGAGAGTTGACTGGAGATAGGGCCGGTGTGGGTGGTATTGGAGGTTCCAATTGAGGCAGTAGAGGTTGTGGGTTCGTATAAGGCTGTATCCATGGAGTTGAAGGGTTTGGAGATGGAGGTGGATAAAATGGCATTCGAATGCGATGTGGGTAAAGATGAGTAGGGTCCCATATCGGAACTGGGAGGCTTAGAGGTTGATATGGTGAGAGGTGTGGAGCTTTCATCAAGGACCAATGGTAACGTGCAAACAACTCTGTCCCTAGTTGCATCCCTTCCAATATTATCTGTGCAAGGTTTGTTGGGTTCTTTATGAGGATTGTCACCTCTTGGTGATTCACCTCCAGAGTGAATGTTAAGGCATGGTTCTGGAGGCCCGTTTCTAGCCAAGATGTTAGTGTTAATGGAGCTTGTGGTGACTGAGCTGTGTATATTATGGTGTTGGGCTCCATTATCAAGTGAGAGGGAAGATATGAGAGGGGATACTGTGAGCGAACTAGACGATGAAGGTTCTGTCTTTGTGGGTAGGGCTGTGACCTTCTCAAGTAATTGAGACTGTTGGCAAGCATTGTATATTTGAGTGGGTGTAGCTGAAGTAGTGAGTAAAAGAGATAGGTCTAATGAGGGAGATAATAGTATCTCTATATCTAGAGGAGTATGAATGGAGGATATAGGAAGTTTGATTGATGGTGTTGAAGGTTGTGTCTTGGAATAAGAATGAGATATGGTGGTGGATATCTCATGATGGTGTTCCTGCATGGAGACTAGCCTAGGGTTTGAAGAAGTTGACGGTAGAGAGTTAATAGACCCTTTGTCTTGTTTGTGTGTTGTTTGTGGCTTTTGTTGGGTATCATTTAATGAAGTTGACCGACTAATGGGTAAGGTAGGGAAGAGGTCTTGCATGTGAGGGAGTTGGTCGTGGCTTAATGCATGCCTTGTGATAGGCTGAGGTGGATGCTGGACCAACTGTGATTGGGCCTTGTAGATAGGGGGGATGAGGTGTGCTGGAGTGTGAGTTTCCTTCTTTGAGGAAATAGTTAGTCCAGGATGAGTAGGATTAGTGTTAGTTTTGTCCTCTAACTCTAGTGAATTAAAGGGATTAACATTATTAATAGGAATTACTTCTCCAGACGGCAGTCCATTTTTGTTTTAGTTAGAAAAGTGATTAATGTTATTTAGGGACAGCTTATTAAAAGGCAAAGTATTAGGAGTATTATTACGTTCCAAAGGCATACCTGATCTGCGTAGATTCCTGTTGACACTGGTGATTTTCCTAGCTGAATTAGTAGGGAAAGTAACAACCTTCCATTCGTCCTTGGATGACGCAGTATGATTAATCAATTAGAATGAGTATCTTGGTTAGCAGTAGTAGACTCATTAGAAGTAGTTGTTTTTGTGTACGAGCAAACTAATGGATTATGTCCCATTCTACCACACATAACACAAAACAAATTAAGCCCTTCATATACAATAGTTTGTTTATGATGGCCAATAAAAACAAGAGTGCAAAGTGGTTGATCCAAGGGAACCTGGACACACAACCTAGCATACCGTCTCCTTATTGTGGAAGAAGTACAGTTATCAATTGCTAGAAATTTGCCAACCTTATTGCCCAATTTCTTCAATATATGAAAATCATAAAACTCAGTTGGCAACTCAGGTAGACGTAGCCATATAGCAGAGTAATTAATAGTTGTTTCAGATGGCATGAACTTTGGCTCCCATGGCCTAACAGTTAAGAAATGATTAAGAATAAACCAAGGCCCATCATTTATACTATGAATCTTATTTTCCTCTTTCTGAAATTTCATCAAGTAAAAATTTGAGCCTAGGTCTACAAGTGGTAGATTCTCAGTAGGTCTCCATAGAGCATATATTTTTTGCCTCAGTAATTGGTGTCCAATTTTCTGTCCATATAGCTTGATAATCACCGCATGCTGCCAAGGTTTATATATTCTTTCCTTTTCTTCCAGGGAAAGTGGAACAAAGATATTAGGGTCAGTTGGTGCATCCAATTCTGCATTGATAACCTGGCCAGGAGCAACAGGATCATTTAAGGAAGTATTTGGAGTTGAGATATTATGTGAAAGTAGGGTATGAAGATAAGATGAGGGGAGAGTTTTGGTAGGGTGTGCAGTATGTTCAGTCAGATCAATGATCATATTGCTGTCATGTGGGATTGAAGAAATCTCTTTGAATGATTGTGGACTTGAAGAGGATGAAGTGTCACGACCCTAGTTCACCAACCGTGAACATGTCATGACGGCACCTAGTCCCCACGACTAGGTAAGCCTAACACTTGTGGAAATGAAATAATTGCGGAAGAGAAAACCAGATTAAATATCTAGAAAGAAAATTGTACTAAATGCCGCTCGGTATATACAACTCAACATCACAAGTCTAAACAAATCCAAAAACCCGAAAACTCACGGGAAACACAGGCTAATAGAATGTATTAATCCGCTCTACACCAGAATGTCTAAAATACATGAAAGGAAAGAAAGGAACTATCTGCTAAACTCGGAATAGAATAGAGACTCCTGGTCTGCGGACGTAGCAGATATACCTCAAAGTCTCAACTAGATCTCTCCACCACGAGGATGATACGCCTGGGAGGAAGTACCTGGATATGCACATAAAAAACATGCGCAGAAGAGGCGTGAGTACACCACAGCGGTACTCAGTAAGTGCCAAGCCTAACCTCGATCGGGTAGTGACGAGGAAGGTCACGGCCCTACTGAGATAAAGCATAATAAATAATAATATAATGGAAACAATTTAAATAAAGTCCACAGCAAAATCTAACCGGATAAATAAGGAAAACAGTAATAGAAAGCAGAGGTAACAATACAAGGAATACTGCTCACAACAAGAAATAAAAGCAGGGGATCTCTTGGTATCCTTACCATATAAACCAGGGATCTCTTGGTATCCCGAGGATCTCTTGGTATCCTCAATCGGTAATCTGAGGATCTCTTGGTATCCCAATATATAGAAATACATGTGCTAGGGATCTCTTGGTATCCCGCACCCTCAGTCCAGAACATATCAAGTACAGGGGAATCTCCCAGGAAGCCGTCTCGTAGTCCCAAATTAAACACACAAAAACAACTCATATTCTCAGGATAAATGCTAAATCAGAACAAGTACTGGTAAATTCTAGCCTAACATGCTTCACAGAGTGCAAATAATACAGTTAAATAATTAAGCAAGTAAGTCAGCTAAACATGCTTCTCTAAGCTAGCACAGGTTAAACTTACAATCTAAAATGAACAAGTAAACATGAATCTCAATTTAAATATTTCAAGTAGAAACGGGTTTACAACAATTAGCTCAAGTACGCGCTCGTCACCTCACGTACGAGGCATTCAAATATCAAAGATCATGTCCTAAGGGGAAAGGTCCCCCACACAAGGTTAGACAAGCCACTTACCTCGAACCGGCTCAATAATCTACTAGGAACCACGCCTTTGCCACGAGTATCCGACTCCAAATGGCCCAAATCTATTCAATTAAATTACATATCGTAAATAATATTGCAAACAATAGATTCCACCATTAAATTTAAAGCTAGGGCGCGAAAATAGGTAAAAGTGACCAAAATGCCCCTCAGGTCGACGCCTCGGAATCGAATAATTTTCACATTTTCAGAACCTCGCACTCTCACGAGTCTAGCCATATAAAAATCCCCCAAATCGGAGGTCAAATACCCACTCAAAACTCAATAGTTTGGTCTAAGAAGTTTTTCCCAATTTTGATCCCAAATTCGAAATTGATGATGGATTAAGCTAGATATTGATGGGATACAACTAAATAGTATTAGGAAAACGTTACCCAATAATCTTCTCTTCAAAATCCTCTAAAAATCACCCTCTCCCGAGCTCTCAATTGATTTTTCAAACTTTGACACTCAACCCTCGAAATTCACTTTTCTGAACAGACATTTCCGCTTCTGCGGACAAGGGACCGCACCTGCGGTCCCGCTTCTGCGGCTCTCACTAAAGACCTCAGATTCCGCACCTGCGGTCCATACTATGCAGATGCGGATCCGCTTCCGCGGAATTCCTATCGCATCTGCGAAAAGCTAAAGGCCTACCCAAATTCGCTTCTGCGGTTCACCAGGCCGCATCTGCGGTTCCCAAGCCGCAGACGCGAAAATACCAGAAGCAGCAGTGCTTCAGCTGCTGCACACTTCTCCGATTTTTCCCGTCGACCATCCGAAATCATCCCGAGGCCCCAGGACCTCAACCAAAAGCACCAATACCACCTAATACCTTATTCGAACTTGTATCAATCCTTAAAACACCTAAAACAACACCGGAAACCCGATTTAATCAATGATTTAAGCGAAAATAGCAGAAATGATCTTAGGGGAAGCAGTTAATGGGGGATCGGGGCATAAATTCCAAAAATGACCGTCCGGGTCGTTACATCCTCCTACACTTAAACATTCGTTCGTCCTCGAACGAGCATAGAGAACATACCTGAAGTAGTGAAAAGATGAGGGTATCGGCTGCACATATCCCGCTCAGTCTCCCAAGTCGCCTCCTCGGCTGGCTAGCCCCGCCACTGAACCTTTACTGAAGCAATGTTCTTCGACCTCAACTTTCTGATCTGCCTGTCCAATATAGCCACTGGCTCCTCAACATAAGATAGATCCTTGTCCAACTGGACTGAACTGAAATCCAACACGTGCGACGGGTCCCCGTGATACCTCCGGAGCATCGAAACATGAAATACCGGATGCACGGCTGATAAGCTAGGCGGCAATGCGAGTCTATAGGCCACCTCTCCCACTCGATCAAGAATCTCAAACGGACCAATGTACCTAGGGCTAAGCTTGCCCTTCTTCCCAAATCTCATCACGCCCTTCATAGGCGATACTCGGAGCAATACCCACTCACCAACCATATATTCCACATCTCGAGCCTTGCGATCTGCATAACTCTTCTGCCTAGAGTGAGCTGAATGAAGTCTATCCTGAATGATCTTGACCTTGTCCAAGGCCTCCTGAACCAAATCCGTACCTAATAGCCGAGCCTCCCCCAGCTCAAACCTTCCAACCGGAGATCTACACCTTCTACCATATAAAGCCTCATACAGCGCCATCTGAATGTTGGACTGATAACTGTTGTTGTAAGAAAACTCCGCCAATGGCAAGAACTGATCCCAAGACCCTCCAAACTCAATCACACATGCACGGAGCATATCCTCAAGAATCTGAATAGTGCGCTCGGACTGTCCGTCCCTTTGGGGGTGAAATGTTGTGCTCAACTCCACCCGAGTGCCTAACTCCTGCTGCACGGCTCTCCAGAACCGCAGTGTAAACTAGGTACCTCTATCTGAAATAATAGAAACTGGAATACCATGCAGACGGACGATCTCCCGGATATAAATCTCCGCCAACCGCTCTGCTGAATAAGTGGTACACATAGGAATAAAATGAGCGGACTTGGTCAGCCGATCCACAATGACCCAAATGGCATCAAGCTTCTTCAAGGTCCGTGGGAGTCCCGATACAAAGTCCATGGTGATGCACTCCCATTTCCACTCCGGAATATCTATCTACTGATGCAACCCACCCGAGCTCGGTGCTCATATTTCACCTGTCGGCAGTTGAGGTATCTAGACACATAACCAACTGTATATTTCTTCATCGGCCTCCACCAATAGTGCTGCCTCAAGTCCTGATACATCTTCGTGGCACCCGGATGGACGGAATATCGCGAACTATGGGCCTCTGCCAGAATCAACTCTCGAAGACCATCAACATTGGGCACACAAATCCGGCCCTGCATCCTCAATATCCCGTCATCTCCGATGGTCACATCTCTGGCATCTCCATGCTGAACCTTGTCCTAAAGGACAAGCAAATGAGGGTCATCACACTACCGCTCCCGAATACGATCAAATAGGGAATACCGGGAGACCACACAGGCTAGAACCCGACTGGGCTCCGAAAGATCCAATCTCACAAACTGACTGGCTAAGGCCTGAACATCCACCGCCATAGGCCTCTCCGAAGCTGGTAAACATGCCAAACTACCCAAACTCTCAGCCCGGCGACTCAAGGCATCCGCCACCACATTGGCCTTGCCAGGGTGATACATAATGGTAATGTCATAGTCCTTCAGCAACTCTAACAACCTCCTCTGACGCATATTGAGATCCTTTTGCTTGTGTAAATGCTGCAAGCTCCGGCGGTCAGTATAAATCTCACAAGGCACACCGTACAAATAATGACGCTAGATCTTCAAGGCATGAACAATGGCAGCTAACTCAAGGTCGTGGACAGGGTAAGTCTTTTCATGTATCTTCAACTGTCTGGACGCGTAGGCAATCACCCTACCGTCCTGCATTAACACCGCTCCAAGGACAACTCTCTAGGCGTCACAATAGACAGTATAAGAACCCGAACCGGTAGGAAACATCAAGATTGGGGCTGTAGTCAAAGCTGTCTTGAGCTTCTGAAATCTCGCCTCACACTCCTCTGTCCACTGAAAAGGGGCACCCTTCTAGGTCAATCTAGTCATAGGGGCCGCAATCGATGAAAATCCCTCCACGAAGCGACGGTAGTAGCCCGCCAAACCAAGGAAACTGTGAATCTTTGTAGCTGAGGACGGCCTGGGCCAACTCTGCACGACCTTTACCTTCCTCGGATCCACCCGAATACCTTCACTCGAAATCACGTGGCCTAAGAATGCCACAGAACTCAGCAAAAACTCACATTTTGAGAACTTTGCATATAACTTCTTCTCCCTCAAGGTTTGAAGCACGGTCCTCAAGTGCTGCTCATGATCTTCCCGACTCCGGGAATACACCAGAATATCATCAATAAAAACAATCACGAAAGAGTCAAGATATGGTCTGAATACACTGTGCATCAAATGCATGAAAGCTGCTGGGCATTGGTCAGCCCAAATGACATAACAAGGAACTCGTAATGGCCATACCGAGTCCTGAAGGCAGTCTTCGGGATATCTGGCTCCCGAATCTTCAACTGATGGTAACCTGAGCGCAAGTCAATCTTAGAAAACACCTGTGCGCCTTGAAGCTGGTCAAACAGATCATCAATACGAGGCAAAGGATAACGGTTCTTCACTGTAACCTTGTTCAACTGGCGATAATCAATACACATACGCATAGAACCATTGTTCTTCTTTACAAACAAAACAGGAGCACCCCACGGGGAAACACTGGGTCGAATAAAACTCTTACCAAGCAATTCCTGCAACTAATCCTTCAACTCCTTCAACTCAGGAGGAGCCATGCGATACGGAGGAATGGATATGGGCTGAGTGCCCGGTAACAGATCAATACCAAAATCAATGTCTCTATCGGGCGGCATGCCCGGAAGATCAGCTGGAAACACATCGGGATAATCCCGTACCACTGGAATTGAATCAACAGAAGGGGTATCAATACTGACATCTCTCACATAAGCTAAATACGCGGCACACCCCTTCTCAACCATACGCTGAGCTTTAAGAAAAGAGATAACTCTACTGGGAGTACGATCCACAGTACCACTCCACTCAACCCGCGGAACACCTGGCATAGCCAGCGTCACGGTTTTGGCGTGACAATCAAGAATGGAAAAATGGGGCGACAAGCGTCCATGCCCAAAATAATGTCAAAATCCACCATACCGAGTAACAATAAATCCGTTCTGGTCTCAATACCACGAATAGTAACCAAACATGACCGATAAATGAGGTCCACAACAAGAGAATCTCCCACAGGAGTACAAACGTAAACGGGGGCACTCAAAGAATCCCGAGGCACACCCAAATGCAGAGCAAAGTAAGAAGACACATAAGAATAAGTAGAGCCTGGATCGAATAGAACCTATGCCTCTCTGTTACAAACCAGTATAATACCTATAATGACAGAATCGAAGGTAACAGCCTCGGTGCGAGCAGGAATAACATAATATCTGGCCTGGCCTCTCTCTCGAGAGTGGCCTCTACCTCCCCGACCTCCGCCCCTAGCTGGCTGGGTAGATGGGGTAGCAGTCTGTGGAGGTGCACTCCTCCCAAGTCTAGGGCAATCCCTCACCGCATGACAGGTGTCGCCACACTCAAAACAAGCTTTGGGAGGACGTGGTGGCTGCGACTGGCTAGGTCTAGGTCTACTAGACTGACCTCTGAAAGCACCCCGCGCAGGAGGCGCGCTAGAAACTGGAGGTGCATAGTAAGGCTCCTGAGTTGTAGGCGGAGCTGGAGCACTACTGGCTACTGGAAGAGCTGAATGAATGGGGCGACCCACAAAACCCCTACCATGTTGACCTGCTGCTGGGGTACGGACACCATTGTAGTGGCCCGACTCTCGAGACCTCTTGGCCTCTCTCTCCACTGGCTCCCTGGCGAGCATACCCTGGATCCTCCTAGCAATGCTCACTACCTGCTGATAAGGAATGTCCATCTCCAACTCTCGAGCCATGCTAGATCTGATGGGTTGGATAAGACCCTCAATGAACTTGCGTACTCTCTCGCAGACCGTAGCAACCAAAGCCGGTGCATGTCTGGCCAACCTGGTGTAACGGATAGCATACTCCGAAATGTTCATAGCACCCTGGCGCAAATGCTCAAACTCTGCGCGCCATGCGTCCCTGAGACTCTGGGGACAAATTCTCTCATGAACATTCCCAAGAACTGGGTCCAAGTCGGTGAAGCAGCCTCGACTGGGCTTTCTATCTCATAAGTGCGCCACCAATCATAAGCGGCTCCCCGGAGCTGAAAAGCAGTAAAAGAAACCCCGCTGGACTCTACTATGCCCATAGTGCGAAGAATACAGTGACACTCCTCTAGAATCCCAAGGCATCGTCTGATGCTAATCCACTGAACACTGGGGGATCATACTTCTGAACCTCTCAAGTCTCCGCTGCTCGTCCTCTGAAGCAGCTGACCTATCCTCGGGCTGAAATGGCGCTGCAGGCGGTGCGGGAATAATCTCGGGAGCCTGCTCAACCTGCACTCGCTGCTCAGGAGTGCGGACGGAGGGAGTCTATGCCCCTTCCCCGGCCTGGGATGTGGCTGCAGCAAGGGAAAGCAACCCTGCCTGAGCTAAGGTGGTGTACATGCTCATGAACTGGCCAAAGTCTCCTGGAGCGCTAGAGTAGTAGTGGCAGTAGTAGGTGTGCCAGGTGCCAGGGCTCCGGCTGGATCTGCTGGTGGTACCTCGGCGGCAGCTCACGCAAGTGCTCTGGCGGCACCACGTGCGCGTCCTCGACCTCCACCCCGGCCCCGACTCTGACGGTTGCAGTAGGGGGCGCAGGTGCCTGGTCATCTCGTGTAGCACGTGTCCTCACCATCTGTGAGAGAATAGAAGGCAGAAGTTTAGAATTGATGTCAAAAATATCGTACGATAAGGAATTCAAATGAAATGAAGATTTTTCCTAAACAGTTACATAGCCTCTCGTAGATAAGTATAGACATCTCCGTACCGATCAGCGAGACACTAATAAACCGGCCTGTGTTCCGTGACTCCTATGAACCTAGAGCTTTTATACCAACTTTTCACGACCCTAGTTCACCAACCGTGAACATGTCATGATGGCACCTAGTCCCCACGACTAGGTAAGCCTAACACTTGCGGAAATAAAATAATTACGGAAAATAGAGAAAAACAGATTAAATATCTAGAAAGGAAATTGTACTGAATGCCGATCGGCATATACAACTCAACATCACAAGTCTAAAACAAATCCCAAAATCCGAAAACTCACGGGAAACACAGGCTAATAGAATGTATTAATCCGCTCTACAATAGAATGTCTAAACAACATGAAAGGAAAGAAAGGAACTATCTGCTAAAGCCGGAATAGAATAGAGACTCCTGGTCTGCGGACGTAGCAGATATACCTCAAAGTCTCAACTAGATCTCTCCACCACGAGGATGATACGCTTGGGAGGAAGTACCTGGATCTGCACATGAAATACATGCGCAGAAGAGGTGTGAGTACACCACAATGGTACTCAGTAAGTGCCAAGCCTAACCTCAGTCGGGTAGTGACGAGGAAGGTCAGGGCCCTACTGAGATAAAGCATAATAAATAATAATATAAGAGAAACAATTTAAATAAAGTCCACAGCGAAATCTAACCGGATAAATAAGGAAAACAGTAATAGAAAGCAGAGGTAACAATACAAGGAATACTGCTCAAAACAAGAAATAATAGCCGGGGATCTCTTGGTATCCCGAGGATCTCTTGGTATCCTTATCATATAGACTAGGGATCTCTTGGTGTCCCGAGAATCTCTTGGTATCCTCAATCGGTAATCCGGGGATCTCTTGGTATCCCATATATAGAAATACATGTGCCAGGGATCTCTTGGTATCCCGCACCCTCAGTCCAGAACATATCAAGTACAGGGGGATCTCCCGGGAAACCGTCCCGTAGTCCCAAATAAAACACACAACAACAACTCATATTCTCATGATAAATGCTAAATCAGAACAAGTATTGGTAAATTCTAGCCTAACATGCTTCACAGAGTGCAAATAATACAGTTAAACAATTAAGCAAGTAAGTCAGCTAAACATGCTTCTCTAAGCTAGCACAGGTTAAACTTTGTAACGACCCGACCCGTCGTCTCATGCGTTACTGCTCCGTTTTCCCTGTTTATTGCTTCTTCATGTTTCGTTATCGGCATGTGGTGTGTGACAGTTGATTTGGATTGGTTTTGATAAGAAATGAGACACTTAGTCTCTTTAAGGAAGGCTTAAGTCGGAAAAGTCAACGGGACGTTGACTTATGAGTTAGAAGGTTCAGATGTGATTTCCGGTGATTCGGTTAGCTTCGGGGGATGATATGTGACTTAGGAGTGCGATCGGAATTGATTTTGGAGGTCCGGTGTAGAATTAAGCTTGAATTGGCGAAGTTAGTATTTTGGCGAATTCCAGTTGATAGGTGAGATTTTGATCCGAGGGTCGGAATGGAATTTACAGAGTTTCTGTAGCTTCAATATGTGATTTGTGATGTGTGTGCAAAGTTTCAGGTCATTCGGACATCGTTTGGTTGGGTTTTTTATCGAATGTGTATTTCGGAAGTTTTGAAGAAACTTAGGCTTGAATCCGATGTGATTTAATGGTTTTAGCGTTATTTGATGTGTTTTGAAGATTGGAACAATTTTGAATAACGTTTTAGTATGGGTTGGTGCTTTTGGATGGGGTCCCGGGGGCCTCGGGGTGATTTCGGGTGGTCAAACAGACCATTTTTGGACTTATAGTGTTGCAGGTTTTCTAGCTGTGATGTTGCAGAAGTTTTCTTCATCGCGTTCGCGTGGGGAGAGTCGCGAACGCGTAGAGTAAATTTCAGAGGCCTGGAAAATGGTTTTCGCGTTCGCGTAGCTCAGGGTCGCATTCGTGTTGTTCTGTGGAGTAAAGCATCGCGTTCGCGGTGCGTGTAACGCGTTCGCGTAGAAGGAATGTGAGGCCATGTGTAATTGCTCATCGCGATCGCGGCCGTCGGGGTGCGTTCGCGTAGCTGGGGATTTTGGAGCTTCGCGTTCGCGGGCTTGTAGCCCCGTTCGCGTAAGGTTAAATTGGGGTCAACATTGTTTGGTCATTGCGAACGCGTGGGTCTTGGACCGCGTTCGCGTAGTGTAAAGCACCTGGGCAGAAGGGTTTTATTTGATTATTTCATCCGCGAGCCTATTCATTTTTCCTCCATTGTTGACCACCTTAAGAGCTTTTTGGTAGAAATTGAGGAGGGTTTTGATGGGAATTGATTGGAGGTAAGTCTCGTGACCTAGAAACGTCATTTTATTGAGGAATCCACCTTTAATTCTTGGAAATTTGGGTAAAAATTGGAAGAACTAGGACTTGATTTTTTAAATGAAAATTTGGGATTTGAAAGGACATTTGAACTCCGATTTTGGTAAATTTGATATGTACGGACTCGTGGTGAGACGAGGAATCCGGTAATGTGAGTTTTGTAATTTTTTGGGAAGCGGGCTCGGGGCTCGGGTTTTGCTAGTTTCGAGATTTTTGCTATTTCTCGATTGTTTTCGATTGGGTATTGTTCCCTTAGCAAATTGTGATGTATTCGCTCTGATTTTGATTAGATACAACGTGCGTGGAGGTCGATTTGAGGGGCAAAGGCGTCGCGAGTTAGAGATTTCGCCGGTTCGAGGTGAGTAATACCTGTAAATGATACCCTGAGGGTTTGAAACCCCGGATTCGCGCACCATAGTGCTGTATCGAGGTGACTTGCACGCCGGATATGAGCGTGGGGTAGAGCACCGTTGGGGATTGTGACTTGGTCCGTCCCGGATGTTGATTTTACCGCGTATTTGCCTGAAACTACTTGTTATCATCATAATTTGGGCTGATTGCCATGTTTGGGCCTCGTGCCAACTATGTGAATCCTTCGGGGAATATTATCATTGTTTCCATATTACTTGGCATGTTAAATGATTTCAGTCCTGAGTTTAAACACTTTTTTGAAATGTTCATCCATACTTGTAAGATTTGAAACTTAAACTACACTTTTCCTGACGTTTTGAGCTGAGAGCCATTACCTTGATATTGCCCGAGTGGCTTACGTGCATATTCTGGACTGAGGATGGATCGGGCTGCACGCCACAGCGATGTTATGTTGATATTGCGCTTGGGCTGTAGGAGCCCCGCCGCAGCGGTCATATGCATTGCATTGCACTCATGTATTGGTTCCTTTTTGTATTACGTGTCATGACATTCAGCACTCTCATTTCATTGGCATCCATGCTACTTTTTGCACGGTTTACCAGATACCCTGGTGTTATTTGTTAATGGAGTGCTGTGCGCGAGGGGCTGACTTATGTGCCTACTTGCACTATCTGTTTCACATTCATTTGCTTAACTGTTGAAAAAGATATTTTCAAAAGAGGTTTTAACTGAGCCCAGATATTTTCTAAAGGATTTCACGGTCTTACTGTTTTCTTAGAGGGTTGCACTGTTCTATATAGCATGATGGAGTGCCTTACGTGATTTCTTGCTGCTCAGTTATTATTTACTTTTATTACTCATTGAGTTGGAGTACTCACTTTACTCCCTGCACCTCGCGTGTAGTTGCAGGTATTGTTCACCCGGTAGCGAGTTATTAGCTGATTGAAGGTATTGCTATAGTAGCTGAGCAAGGTGACCTCCAGCGCTTGCGGCACCGGAATTCGTCTTGATTCCTGATTTTTCTTTGTATATTATTGACCCCCCCCTGTAGTTGTGCTCAGACCCTCTTTAGATGCTCGTGACTTGTGACACCCCGGGCGGGTTGTGTTGGGTTGTAAATATCGGTTTTAATGCCATTAAGTTGTATCTTTCTATTCATTTGTGTTTAATAATTGTTAAAGAGATGATTTGGGTTATTTGGCAGGCCTTGTCTTCACGAGAGGCGCCCTCACGACCGGGTTTGGAAATTGGGTCGTGAGAAGTTGGTATCAGAGCCTAGGTTACTAGGTCTCACGAGTCATGAGCAGGTTTAGTAGAGTCTCGCGGAGCGGTACGGGGACGCCTGTATTTCTCCTTGGAAGGCTGCAGAACCTTTAGGAAAACTTCACTTTCTTGGAATTCTTATCGTGCGTACTTGATTCAGCTTGAGATATAACTCTTAAAATTCCTTCCACAAGTCTGTATGCACACGTGAGCGCTTAATATTATATGTGCCTTGATGGTTTGTGATTCCCCGATCGAGGGGCGAGAGGTAATCGTTGTGAGTATCTAGTCTGGAGGACGTGAGGCCGGATCTTTGCCTATGGCTTGAGCACCGAGGTGCTGATTGTGTGAGCAAGTGTTTAGAACTTATATGTTTGGTATTGTTCCTATTATCCGGAATGGCGGATGGATATTCATGTGATGAGTATGTTAGTACTGCGAGATGTATTTATATGACTTGATAGTGACGAAGAAGTTTGCTGGATAATAGATGAACCGTTAAGTGTTCGATTCCTATTGTGATTGAGGTGTAGCCCGAATTATGGGCGCGTGAAGAATTGTTTCGTGTCTCCTAGTTGGGAAGTGAAGTACATTACATGTGGCGGTATGAGTTCAGACTCAGGAAGACTAAATGACTGTGTAACGTATATGATGATGGAAGGTGTGCTGAAATACTAAACTGAGGCGAAGCAGGTGGGTTATCTCCTGCGGAGTGTTCTTGAGTGGTATGATCCTTGTGTGTATGTTAGAAGATCTCATGTGTAATTGAAGGGTATGTGTTGAAATCTGAGAATTTGGGTCGCTTAAGATAGTGGACTCAACTGAGGTAGAGATGAATGCGAGATGTGTAGAGGATTACGGTACTAGATGATCTGTGTTTTTACAAAACTTGTACATGATTTGAGTTTAATATCACTATGATATCGTGGCATCGTTAGAGTAAAAGTATTATGAGCTATTGAGCGTGTCCTGATATATGGCTTCGAGCCAAGTTGGGGAGGTTGCGGTTGATTAGCTGATTGCACGGTTATGAGCTATGTTGGTTCCGTTTCGAGGTATGCAGGCAGATCAGTTCTGGGTGCAGAAATTGAGCCGAGGATGGCACGTGTGAAGGAAAGTTTTGATAAAGGTTATATGATGCTTCGTAGATGTGTGAAAATAATAGGATGTCTTGAGCTGTTGTTGGTAAAGAATGCTCAGTGTATAGAGAAGGAAGATGCTTGTTTGTATTGAGATGAGGTCGTATCCTGCGGTGTCAGAGTGCCAATGAAGCACATGTGGTTTTGCTAGCTGAGCAGGCTAAATGCAAGTTGAATGGAGTGAATGACTCTCGAAAACGGTTCTAATGTGTTCAAGGTTCTACATGTGATAATCAGGTGTTGTAAGGTTGTGTAGGTCAGAGACTGTGTTCTCATCGGACAGGTCAAGACTTGGGGTATTCTATGTTAATTATGGGATTCTATGTGTCAGCATCTGGAAAGTAAGAGCAACGAATTCAGAGTCGCAGGAGGTTCTTCGGGGTAAAGTACTCTGGAATGTGGTATTTCTGGGAACGGTTAAGAGAGTATTCAGTGGCCATGGGTCTTAGACAGTGTGGTCTTATGTGCGAGTCTCGTGTGGTAAGCCTGGATTGAGGCATTGTGATGCTACAGGGAGGGGGAAATATCAAGTGGATAATGAATAAAAAAGGGAAATTAGATAGATGGAATAGCTTGATAGTAGACCGAATCGGTATGGTAAGGATATGATTAATTCTTCATATGTGTTCGAGGTAATGAGCTTTTACCGGTATTGTGCAGCAAGGCTCTTGAGTTCTGACAGCTTGCTTAGCTTGGTTCGGATAGAAGAATTCAGTTCTGAGTTTAGCTTGTGCAATGGAATTGGGAGAGAGAGTTCTTGATGAGTTTTTACCGTGGTTTAGAGACGTATATATTGCCTATGGGCATGCGAAGCATGGAATGTGTAGTGATTTCTCTTCTAGATGGGATTGATGGAGAGTTCTTGACTAGAGGAATACATAGATGTTTGTGGTTAGGAAAAAGGAAATGGAGTTCTCATATTATCCGAGTGTGGTATGGTATATGCGATATATTGTGGAGAAATGGAATTGGTGTGTGTGAGGTTACAGTTTAGTTCTGAATGGAGAGTTATTAGAATCTCAAGCAGCACGAGCAGTTTTAGGTGATTGGAGATCGAGCTTCAGATGGTTAGGGTGAATGATCCTCATATGACTAAGGAAATGGTATTGCTAATCATAGTGATTTGACGAGGGTATATGTTTCAATAAAAGGGAAATGTGATTAAGTTGATGGCACTACGTTAGTATTGCGGTGCTTTCTGGCTAGATCGACTACTGATATTTGAGTGTGTTTGATGGCACATGGGAGTTTTAGAATATCTTTCATGGAATGACTAGGTACTTGAGGGTAACATGTATTCACACTGTGGAATTTGGGATCAGGTTCAGTGATTCGTGTGCTATATGGAGTTGGAGGCTACGAGTTCTCAGGTACAGACTATGTAGTGGTTGCGGATCATGCGCATTGGTACCGTTAGCGGCTATTGGGATTTGGATGCCCGAGTGGATCTTTCTTTGCGTGGTATATTAGATTCTGGATAAGATATTGGGGGTGTAGACTGGTTGTCCCAGTGTTGGGCTATTCTAGACTATTGTGCTAGGGGCTATGTCGGAAAATGCCAAAGGTTGAGTGGCGAGTGCATTGGATTATGTCTTGCAGAGTGGATATATTTCAAAGATGCAGCGGACGGCTGGGAAGGATTGCTTTTCTTAATAGGGCCTTCGTGATGGATGTCAGTGCAGAGGTTTCTACTCTTAATTCAGTTCCGGTGCTGAGGGACTTTTTCGGATGTGTTTCTTGTGGCCGGGCATGTCTCCGGGCGAGATTGTGGATTTCGGTATTTATTTGGTGCCGTGCACCGTATCGTACAGCTCCGGCAGGAGTTATAGTGGTGGAAGGAGCAGCTTCAGGCTTCTTGGTGTTGAGTTCATGGGCAGGCCGATGTGGCTATGTATTTGGCTTGAGTTAGCTTGGTTGGCCCCGAATTGTGTTGATGAGGGATAGGTTGATTTGATCGTTATTGAGCTTGCTAGTGATCTAAGGGAAGATCTACGAGTTACTTTTCGGTGTTTCGAGACGCCATGATTTGTTGGAGATGGGCACATGCGGTGCGGTTCTATTGAGGATTCATAGAGAAAGTCGAGCGGGAAGAGTAATTGAGTATTGCTTGGTAAATGGAGTATCGGTTATGACCTATCGGGTTGCGTATCATATGTTATTTGTTTCGCCGTGGATGTAATGAATTGCTTTGGCTCCAGACATCAAAATGTGCGTGGCTGTCGATTTTTAATCATAGTGACTTGAGGTGTTTCATGTGTAACAGTGTTTCAATAGGATCGCGCATTGTAGCGAGGCTACGTGGAGTTATGACCTTTCGAGGTAGATTCAGCTGTTCTATTTCTATGATGTGAGACGGGGTCTCAGCCTTGTGTGGTGATGGTACAACTCTTTCATTTGAGTCATTTGTCATGATTTGAGTATGTTCAGACCGTTTCTCATTGGTGCGTGTATTATGCAAGTTGTGGCTTAGGCCTGTGTCAAGGTGTCATATCACCAGGGTGGTGTGTTGGATTCGAGGTGATCGTCGGAGTCGTTAATGAATACGAACAGATGTGATTTCAGCCTGTTAGAGGGAGAATATCGAGGTTTGGCCCAGAAATTTGTTGTGATATTAGTCTAAGGGAAGTGGCTTCATGAATGGTTGATCTGAGGAATGGTTACGGTTTATCGCGTGTCCCATGTATCGTTGGTAGTCTATGAAAGTGTTGGAATAGGACTTTAGCTAATAAAAGGTTTTCTATCGGTATTTGGTTATTTTAGGCAACTGCTGTGAATAGAGGCTACCATTCGAGTGTTTGGATTATGTGGTATATCATATGATTTCACCTGAGGTTGCAGGTATAGGTTATTACAGCTAGTTCGGGTTTATTCTGAGTATAGATGCGAGGTCCTGATCTTGTGTATGATTTCGAGAAGTGCTATGTGGTTCTACTGTTTATGGCTTAGACGGACAGTGAAATTTCAGCTATATAGTGTTATCGACCTGTGCGAGATAGGGTGACGAGGGATCACCCCGGGTATACGCTTGGTAAGGTCATTCAGCTATTGGGTTGCTTTAGTACAACTCTGGGTACGCACGAGGACGAGCGTTTGTTTAAGTTGGGGAGGATGTGACGACCCGACCCGTCGTCTCATGCGTTACTGCTCCGTTTTCCCCGTTTATTGCTTCTTCATGTTTCGTTATCGGTATGTGGTGTGTGAGAGTTGATTTGGATTGGTTTTGATAAGAAATGAGACACTTAGTCTCTTTAAGGAAGGCTTAAGTTGGAAAAGTCAACCGGACGTTGACATATGAGTTAGAAGTTTCGGATGTGATTTTCGGTGATTCGGTTAGCTTCGGGGGATGATTTGTGACTTAGGAGTGCGATCGGAATTGATTTTGGAGGTCCGGTGTAGAATTAAGCTTGAATTGGCGAAGTTAGTATTTTGGCAAATTCCGGTTGATAGGTGAGATTTTGGTGCTTGGGTCGGAATGGAATTCCGAGAGTTGCTGTAGCTTTGATATGTGATTTGTGATGTGTGTGCAAAATTTCAGGTCATTCGGACGTCGTTTGGTTGGGTTTTTGATCGAATGTGTATTTCGGAAGTTTTGAAGAAACTTAGGCTTGAATCCGATGTGATTTAATGGTTTTAGCGTTGTTTGATGTGTTTTGAAGATTGGAACAAGTTTGAATAACGTTTTAGGATGGGTTGGTGCTTTTGGTTGGGGTCCCGGGGGCCTCGGGGTGATTTCGGGTGGTCAAACGGACCATTTTTGGACTTATAGTGTTGCAGGTTTTCCAGCTGTGATGTTGCAGAAGTTTTCTTCATCGCGTTCGCGTGGGGTGAGTCGCGAACGCGTAGAGCAAATTTGAGAGGCCTGGAAAATGGTCTTCGCGTTCGCGTAGCTCAGGGTCGCGTTCGCGTTTTTCTGTGGAGTATAGCATCGCGTTCGCGGTGCGTGTAACGCGTTCGCGTAGAAGGAATGTGAGGCCATGTGTAATTGCTCATCGCGATCGTGGCCGTAGGGGTGCGTTTGCGTAGCTGGAGATTTTGGAGCTTCGCGTTCGCAGGCTGGTAGCCGCATTCGCGTAAGGTTAAATTGGGGTCAACATTGTTTGGTCATCGCGAACGCGTGGGTCTTGGACCGCGTTCGCGTAGTGTAAAGCACCTGGGCATAAGGGTTTTATTTGATTATTTCATCCGCGAGCCTATTCATTTTTTCTCCATTGTTGACCACCTTAAGAGCTTTTTGGTAGAAATTGAAGAGGGTTTTGATGGGAATTGATTGGAGGTAAGTCTCATGACCTAGAAACGTCATTTTATTGAGGAATCCACCTTTAATTCTTGGAAATTTGGGTAAAAATTGGAAGAACTAGGACTTGGTTTTTGAAATGAATATTTGGGATTTGAAAGGGTATTTGAACTCCGATTTTGGTAAATTTGATATGTACGGACTCGTGGCGAGACAAGGAAGCCGGTAATGTGAGTTTTGTAATTTTTCGGGAAGCAGGCCCGGGGCTCGGATTTTGCTAGTTTCGAGATTTTTGCTATTTCTCGATTGTTTTCGATTGGGTATTATTCCCTTAGCATATTGTGATGTATTCGCTCTGATTTTGATTAGATACGACGCGCGTGGAGGCCGATTTGAGGGGCAAAGGCATCGCGAGTTAGAGATTTCGCCGGTTCGAGGTGAGTAATACTTGTAAATGATACCCTGAGGGTTTGAAACCCCGGATTTGCACACCATAGTGCTGTATCGAGGTGACTTGCACGCCGGATATGAGCGTGGGGTAGAGCACCATTGGGGGTTGTGACTTGGTCCGTCCCGGTTGTTGATTTTACCGCGCATTTGCCTGAAACTACTTGTTATCATCATAATTTGGGCTGATTGCCATGTTTGGGCCTCGTGCCAACTATGTCAATCCTTCAGGGATTATTATCATTGTTTCCATATTAATTGGCATGTTAAATGATTTCGGTCCTGAGTTTAAACACTGTTTTGAAATGTTCATCCATACTTCTAAGATTTGAAACATAAACTACACTTTTCCTGACGTTTTGAGCTGAGAGCCATTACCTTGATATTGCTCGAGTGGCTTACATGCATATTTTAGACTGAGTATGGATCGGGCTACGCGCCGCAGCGATGTTATGTTGATATTGCGCTTGGGCTGTAGGAGCCCCTCCGGAGTCTGAACCCCCACAGTGAGCGCGGGTAACCAAATGGATCGGGCTGCGCGCCGCAACGGTCATATGCATTGCATTGCACTCATGCATTGGTTCCTTTTTGTATTACGTGTCATGACATTCAGCACTCTCATTTCATTGGCATCCATGCTACTTCTTGCACGATTTACCAGATACCCTGGTGTTATTTGTTAATGGAGTGTTGTGCCCGAGGGGCTGACTTATGTGCCTACTTGCACTATCTGTTTTGCATTCATTTGCTTAACTGTTGAAAAAGATATTTTCAAAAGAGGTTTTAACTGAGCCCAGATATTTTCTAAAGGATTTCACGGTTTTACTGTTTTCTTAGAGGGTTGCACTATTCTATATAGCATGATGGAGTGCCTTACGTGATTTCTTGCTGCTCAGTTATTATTTACTTTTATTACTCATTGAGTTGGAGTACTCACTTTACTCCCTGCACCTCGCGTGCAGTTACAGGTATTGTTCACCCGGTAGCGGGTTATTAGCTGATTGAAGGTATTTCTATAGTAGCTGAGCAAGGTGACCTCCAGCGCTCGCGGCACCGGACTTCGTCTCGATTCCTGATTTTTCTTTGTATATTATTGACCCCCCCTGTAGTTGTGCTCAGACCCTCTTTAGATGCTCGTGACTTGTGACACCCCGGTCGGGTTGTGTTGGGTTGTAAATATCGGTTTTTAATGCCATTAAGTTGTATCTTTCTATTCATTTGTGTTTAATAATTGTTAAAGAGACGATTTGGGTTAGTTGGCTGGCCTTGTCTGCACGAGAGGCGCCCTCACGACCGGGTTTGGAAATTGGGTCGTGACAAACTTACAATCTAAAATGAACAAGTAAACAGGAATCTCAATTTAAATATTTCAAGTAGAAATGGGTTTACAACAATTAGCTCAAGTACGCACTCGTCACCTTACGTACGAGGCATTCAAATATCAAAGATCATGTCCTAAGGGAAAAGGTCCCCCACACAAGGTTAGACAGGCCACTTACCTCGAACCGGCTCAGTAATCAACTAGGAATTACGCCTTTGCCACGAGTATCCGACTCCAAATGGCCCAAATCTATTCAATTAAATTACATATCGTAAATAATATTGCAAACAACTGATTCCACTATTAAATTTAAAGCTAGGGCGCGAAAATAGGTAAAAATGACCAAAACGCCCCTCAAGCCAACGCCTCGGAATCGAATAATTTTAACATTTTGAGAACCCTCGCACTCTCACGAGTCTAGCCATATAAAAATCCCCCAAATCGGAGGTCAAATGCCCACTCAATACTCAATCGTTTGTTCTAAGAAGTTTTTCCCAATTTTGATTCCAAATTCGAAATTAGATGATGGATTAAGCTAGATATTGACGGAATACAACTAAATAGGATTAGGAAAACGTTACCCAATAATTTTCTCTTCAAAATCCTCTAAAAAGCACCCTCTTCCGAGCTCTCAATTGATTTTTCAAACTTTGAAACTCAACCCTCGAAATTCACTTTTCTGAACAGACATTTCCGCTTCTGCGGACAAGGGACCGCACCTGCGGTCCCGCTTCTGCGGACTACTAGCCGCTTCTGCGGCTCTCACTAAAGACCTCAGATTCCGCACCTGCGGTCCATACTACGTAGATGCGGATCCGCTTCCGTGGAATTCCTACCGCATCTGCGAAAAGCTGAAGGCCTACCCAAATCCGCTTCTGCGGTTCACCAGGCCGCATCTGCTATACCGCATCTGCGGTTCCCAAGCCGCATATGCAAAAATACCAGAAGCAGCAATGCTTCAGCTGCTGCACACTTCTCCGATTTTTCCCGTCGACCATCCGAAATCTTCCCGAGGCCCCCGGAACCTCAACCAAAAGCACCAATACCACCTAATACCTTATTCGAACTTGTACCAATCCTTAAAACACCTAAAACAACACCGGAAACCCGATTTAATCAATAATTCAAGCCTAAGAACTTCAAATTTCTTCCAAATACGCTTTCGATCAAAATCTAACCAAAACAAGTCCGAATGACCTGAAATTTTGCACACACATCCCAAATGACATGCCGGAGCTACTGCAACTTCCGGAATTCCATTCCAACCCTCGGATCAAAAACTCACTATCGGACCGGAAACTTCAAAAATACAAACTTCGGCATTTTAAGCCTAAATGAGCTACGGACTTCCAAAATACATTCCGAACATGCTCCCAACCCCGAAATCACCTAACGGAGCTAACGGAACCATCAGATTTCTATTCCGAGGCCGTCTTCACACTGTTCCGATTACAGACCATTTTTCAACTCTTAAGCTCTCATTTAGGGACTAAGTGTCCCATAACACTCCGAATCCTACCACCGAACGTCCCGGCAAACCAAAATAGCAGAAATGAACTTAGGTGAAGCAGTTAACGGGGGATTGGGGCGTAAATTCTAAAAACGACCGGCCAGGTCGTTACATGAAGGAATGGAGATATCTGGAGGTTTAGCTGGTATGAACAAAGGCGACTGTGAGTTCTTGTGTGAGAGAATTTTTGACATGCTAGTTTTCTATTGGAACTTACCCAAAAACCCAACGAGGAAGATAAACAATTTATAAAACAAGGAGATAGAAACATACCTTCTCTAGTGGATGACGAAGGAGTTGGGAAATTAGAGAGGGTGCGGCGGCTGAAGAGAAAACAAGGTGAGGGGCTAGGTTTTGGGGATCTTATTCTTCCTTTATATCCCTATCTTTTACTCCTATTTTAAACTGTTTTATGTACAAATAGTATTATAAATATAGATAAATATTTAATTACAAATATTTAATTCACATTATACACAGTAGACTAAATTAAACATTTTCATGAATAAATTTATTATTATTCAAAGAGAATATAATTGGTAATAATTATAATTAGATACAAGATTATAGCTTTTTAAATGTGATATACTAGATAAAAAATGAATTCAATAAAATACATCGTGATTTACTAATTTTGTTGAACGTAATGTGATAATTACTTTGACATAGCCAAAAAATGGTAATACTTTATTTAATAAAGGACCAAACTATTATAAATATATTTATTGTCTAGTTAAATATATATAATTAGTTATACAATGAGCTTATAGTTATTTAAATTCTATATAATTAATTATTTACACATTGGTTAGACATAATTAAATTGTGAGTTTAATTGTAATTGGAACTTATAGTTATAGGTGATACTTATTCAATAATACTTATAATATAATTATTTTTGTTATGGACTTCAACCATATTAAATTCTTAGTTATTAGAGTAACTAGATATTAGAATTATTTTCTTAAATTACATATCTAGAAAACCATATTTTAGAAAAACTAACGTGATTAGTTTCTACATTGTTAGCAAAGAGATTTTGGTTAAATGTCAGCGTGGAAAGTAGCAACCGGTTTTATTTTTGTGAAAATTCCATAATATTTTTAATGTTTTTTTATTTTTATTTTAGATATCCTAAGTCTATCATTATTCTGCGGTTATTGAATTTTATCTGTCACTACAATTAGGTTTTCTTTTACTGTTTATAGTGTTAGTATGTTCTTATGTGTATGTGGGACCTCATTTGTGAAAATTAAATGCACCAAAATTACCACCCAGTTCTTAATATACAAGTAATTATATTAAAAATGGGTGAAAGTATATAAAATTACTCTAAATATTAATTTTAAATAGCTAAGGACCGCTCATATATAAATATCTCTTCAAACTATCAAAGTTTTCGCTATATGAATACTTATTTTTTTAAGAAGTGCTTAGACATACAAAGTTATAAAGCTTATTTAAAAATAATAAAGGATCAAACACACATAAATGTCTCTACAACAATAAATATTTAAAATTACAATTATATAGTTTATAATAAAGAAGAACAACAAAATATAAAGTATGAGCTTGCTAAGCTCAAGAAGTCAATTGATAAGCTTTGAGGCCATAAGTTACTATGTGAATGATCTATTATTGAATATTATTCTTTGTACCTTAATCTTTGTTATTTGAGAATTATTTTACTTAACTTATATACGGTTACGATATTTTTTTTAATATTTTAGGTTTAATCTAACTTTTATATTTAAAATTCATTTTTCATAAAATTTATGTTTTTTGGACAAACTCTTGTAATGATTTTTTTAATCAAACTAAAAATACTTATCTAACTATAAGTTTTTGTTATGACTAATTTATAGTGGTTCAAAATAATATTATTGATATGGTAATCTTATGTCCATGACAAAAAGTTATAACTTAGCTACGTAAGTTTATTGTCCCTCAATTTGTGGTTATATCAAGTTGTCATAATGTGACGACCCGACCCGTCGTCTCATGAGTTACCGCTCCGTTTCCCCCATTTCATGCTTCTTCATGTTTCGTTATCGGTATGTGGTGTGTCAGAGTTGATTTGGATTGGTTTTGATAAGAAATGAGACACTTAGTCTCTTTAAGGAAGGCTTAAGTTGGAAAAGTCATCAGGACGTTGACTTACGAGTTACAGGGCTCGGATGTGATTTTCGGTGATTCAGTTAGCTTCGGGAAGTGATTTGTGAATTAGGAGTGTGATCAGAATTGATTTTGGAGGTCCGATGTAGAATTAGGCTCGAATTGGCGAAGTTAGTATTTTGGCGAATTCCGGTTGTTATGTGAAATTTTGATCCGAGGGTCGGAATGGAGTTCCGAGAGTTGCTGAAGCTTCGATATGTGATTTGTGATGTGTGTGCAAAATTTCAGGTCATTCGGACGTCGTTTGGTTGGGTTTTGATCGAAAGTGGATTTCGAAAGTTTTTGAAGAACTTAGGCTTGAATCCGATGTGATTTGATGGTTTTAGCGTTGTTTGATGTGTTTTGAGGGTTGGAACAAGTTTGAATAAGGTTTTAGGGTGTGTTGGTGTTTTTGGTTGAGGTCCCGGGGGCCTCGGGGTGAATTCGAGTTGTTAAACGAGAGTTTTGAAGTTTGCTTTAGGTCTAATTTTGCTGTCATCTTGTATTTCCGCTTCTGCGGAAATGTACCGTAGAAGCGGTTCCGCAGAAGCAGGTGAGGGATCGCAGAAGCGGTCTGATGTGTGGCTAAGTAGTTTCGCAGAAGCGGACCCCTTTTCGCATCAGCGGGGCCGCAGGAGCGAGTATTTCACCGCAGAAGCGGTTTTGAACCGTTAAGGGAAATTCCGCAGAAGCGGAATTTGGACCGCTTAAGCGGAAGTTGGTCTTTTTAATAATTACCGCAGAAGCGGGATTTTGGCCGCAGAAGCGGCAATCGCTGTTGGCAGAAAGGGTTTAAAGGATTTTATTTCATCCGCGAGTTCCACCATTTTTCCTCCATTGTTGAGTAGCATTGAGAGCTTTTGGCGAGGTTTAAAGAAGGATTTTGAAGGGAATTGATTGGAGGTAAGTTCCTTGGCCTAAATACACGAGATTATGTTAAATTTATCATGAAAATTGGTTGGAATTCATTAAAAAGGGGTAAAGCTAGGGCTTGAGTTTTGATATTTCAAATTGGGATTTGCTAGGTCATTTGAGCTCGGATTTGGGAGTTCTTGGTATGTATGGACTCGTGGCGAGATGAGGAATCCGGTAATGTGAGTTTTATAATTTTTCGAGAAGCGGGCCCGGGGCTCGAGTTTTGCTAGTCTCGAGATTTTTGCTATATTTCGATTATTTTCGATTGGGAATTGTTCCCTTGGCATAGTGTGATGTATTTGCTCTGATTTTAGTTAGATTCGACGCGCGTGGAGGCCGATTTGAGGGGCAAAGGCATCGCGAGCTAGAGATTTTGCCGGTTCGAGGTGAGTAATACTTGTAAATGATATCCTGAGGGTTTGAAACCCCGGATTTGCACATCATAGTGCTGTATTGAGGTAACTTGCACGCCGGATATGAGCGTGAGGTAGAGCACCGTTGGGGATTGTGACTTGGTCCGTCCCGGTTGTTGATTTTACTGCGTAATTGACTGAAACTTACTTGATGCTATCATTATTTGGGCTGATGGCCATATGTTGGGCTTCGTGCCGATTATTTGCATCCTTCGGGGATTGGTATCACTAGTTTCGCATTACTTTGCATATCATTTGATCTCGGTCCAGGGTTTTAAATACGGTTTTGCAAACTCAGCCATTTTTATAGGATTTGAAAACTTAAACAATACTTTATTGACGTTTTGAGCTGAGAACCACTATTTTAATATTGCCCAAGTGGCTTATGTGCATTTCTGGACTGAGCATGGATCGGGCTACGCGCCGCAGCAGTGATTTGAAACTATGGTAACAATGACACTGTATGATGTGACTTGAAACAGTGGTAACAATGACACTGTATGATGTGAATTGGTCAGGTAACAATGACTGACCGATCAGGTAACAATGACTGACCAGGGATTTATTGATGCCACGAGATGGCTTGATATTGTGCTTGGGCTGTAGGATCCCCTCTGGAGTCTATACACACCCCCAGTGAGCGCCATCGACGTTAAATGCATGGTTGGCTCGGACTGCACGCCGCAGTGGGTACCTGAGTGTATCTGTCATATGAACATTGCACTCATGCATTGGTACCTGTTGTATTACGTGTCATGACATTCAGCACTCTCATTTCATTGGCATCCATGCTACTTCTTGCACTGTGTACCAGATACCCTGGTGTTATTTGTTGATGGAGTGCTGAGCCCGAGGGGCTGACTTATGTGCCGACTTGCACTAGTTGTTTCCCATTCATTTGCTTAACTGGTGAAAAAGATATTTTTAAAAGAGTTTTCAACTGAGCCCAGATGTTTTCTAAAAATTTCACGGTTTTACTGTTTTCTCAAAGGGTTGTACTGCTCTATATAGCATAATGGAGTGCCTTACGTGATTTCTCGCTGCTCAGTTATTATTTACTTTTATTACTCATTGAGTTGGAGTACTCACTTTACTACCTGCACCTCGCGTGCAGTTGCAGGTATTGTTCACCCGGTAGCGGGTTATTAGCGGATTGAAGGTACTACCTTTGTAGCGGAGCAAGGTGACCGCCAGCGTTCGCGGCACCGGACTTCATCTTTTGGATTCCAGACTTTTATTTTGTATATTATGATTGGCCTTGTAGTTGTGTTCAGTCTTCCTTAGATGTTCGTGACTTGTGACACCCCGGTCGGGCTGAGTTGGGTTGTAAATATTATTAATCAATATTATTTAGGTTATATAATCTATTCATTATGTTTAAAAATTATTAAGAGACGAGTTTGGGTTAGTTGGCTGGCCTTGTCTTCCCGAGAGGCGCCATCACGATCAGGTTTGGAAATTGGGTCGTGACAAGTTGGTATCAGAGCCTAGGTTACTAGGTCTCACGAGTCATGAGCAGGTTTAGTAGAGTCTCGCGGATCGGTACGGAGACGTCTGTACTTATCCTCGAGAGGCTGCAGAACCTTTAGGAAAACTTCCCATTCTTGGAATTCTTATCGTTTGTACTTGATTCAGCTTGAGATATAACTCTTGAAACTCCTTCTACACGTCTGTATGCGCACCTGAGCGCTCAGTATTATATGTGCCTTGATGGCTTGTGATTCCCCGATCCAGGGGCGAGAGGTAATCATTGTGAGTATATCAGGCCAGTCTGGAGGACTTGAGGCCGGATCTTTGCCTATGGCTTGAGCACCGAGGTGCTGATTGTGTGAGAAAGTGTTTTGAACTTATATGTTCAGTATAGTCTTTATTAGCCGGAATGGCGGTTGGATACCCATGTGATGAGTATGTTAGTTCTGCAAGGTGTATCTATGTGATCTTGGTAGTGACGAAGAAGTCTGCTGGATAATAGATGACTGTTAAGTGATTCGTTTCCCATTGTGAATTGATGTGTAGTGTCTCCTAGTTGGTAAGTAAAGTGTAATACGTGAAGCAGTATGAGTTCAGACTCAGGAAGACTAAAATGACTATGTAGCGTATATGATGGTGGAAGGTCCGCTGAAATACTAAATTGAGGCGAAGCAGGTGGGTTATCTCTTGCGGAGTGTTCTAGAGTGGTATGATCCTTATGTGTATGTTAGAAGATCTCCTGTGTAAGTGAAGGGTATGTGTTGAAATCTGAGAATTGGGGTCGCGTAAGAGAGCGGACTCAGTTGATGTGGGGATGAATGCGAGGTCTACAGAGGATTTCGGTACTAGATGATCTGTGTTTTTACAAAACTTGTACATTATTTGAGTTAATATCACTACGATATTGTGGCATCATTAGAGTAAAAGTATTATGGGCTGTTGAGTGTGTCCAGATATATGGCTTCGAGCCAATTTGGGGAGGTTGCTGCTGATTAGCTGATTGCACGGTTATGTGCTATGTTGGTTCCGTTTCTAGGTATGTTGGCGGATCAGTTCTGGTTGTAGAAATTGAGCCGAGGATGGCACGCGTGAAGGAAAATTTTGATAAAGGTTATATGGTGCCTCGTAGATGTGTGAAAATAATAGGATGTCTTGAGCTGTTGTTGGTAAAGAATGCTCAGTGTATAGAGAAGGAAGATGCTTGTTTGTATCGAGATGAGGTCGTATCCTGCAGTCTCAGAGTGCCAATGAGGCGCAGGTGGTTTTGTTAGCTGAGCAGGCTAAATGCAAGTTGAATAGAGTGAATGACTCTCGAAAATGGTTCTAATGTGTTCAAGGTTCTACATGTGATAATCAAGTGTTTTAAGGTCGTGTATGTGGGGAGAGACTGTGTTTTCATCGGAAAGGTCAAGGCTTGAGGTATTTTTATGTTGATTATGGGAGTCGATGTATCAGTATCTGGAAAGTAAAGGTAACTGACTTAGATTCGCAGGAAGTTCTTCAGAGTAAAGTATTCTGGAATGTGGTATTTCTGGGAAACAGTTCAGAGAGTATTCGGTGGTCGATAGGCCCTAGATAGTGTGGTCTTATGTTCGAGTCTCGTGTGGTAAGCCTGGGCTGAGGCATTGTGGTGCTACGGCGAGGGAGAAATATCAAGTTGATGATGAATCAGTGTTAGACGGAATAGTTTGATAGTAGACCGAATCAGTATGGTAAAGATATGATTAATTCTTCGTATGTGTTCGAGGTAATGGATTTTTTACAAGTATTGTGCAGCGAAGCTCTTGAGTTCTGACAGTTTGCTTAGCTTGGTTCAGGTAGAAGGATTCAGTCCTAGCAGTGTAGCTCGTGCAATGGAATTGGGAGAGAGTTTTTGATGAGTTTTATCGTGGTTTGGAGACGCATATATTGTCTACGGGCATGCGAAGCCTGGAATGTGTAATGATCTCTCTTCTAGATGGGATCGATAGAGAGTTCTTGACTAATTGAGTACATAGGTGTTTGTGGTTAGGAAGGGAGATGGAGTTCTCATGTATTACTAGTGTGGTATGGTATATGCGATATGTTGTGGAGGATTGGGATTTGTGTGTGTAAGATTTCGGTTCTGTTTAGAATGGAAAGTCATTAAATTCTTAGCAGCACGGGCAGCTGCAGGTGAGTTAAGAATCGATCTTCAAATGATTTAAGGTAAATGGTATTGCTATTCTAGTGATTTGACGGGGGTATATGTTCGGTAAAGGGGAAGGTGATGTAAACTGATAATACTTCGGTGGTATTGCGGCATTTTCTTATTGGATCGACTGCGGATATTTGAGTTTGTTGATGGCACAGGGAAATTTTAGAATATCTTTCGTGGAATGATTGGGTACTTGAGATGTAATATGTATTCGTGCTGCAGAATTTGGGATCAGGTACAGTGATTCGTGGGTTATATGGAGTTGGAGACTGGGAGTTCTCAGATACAGTCTATGTCGTGGTTGTGGATCGTGTGTATTTGGCACCGTTTAGCAGCTATTGGGATTTGGAGGCCCGAGTGGATCTTTCTTCGCTTGGTATATTAGATTTTGGATATGATATTGGGGTGTAGACTAGTTGCCTCAGTGTTGGGTTATTCTAGACTATTGTGCTATGGGCTATGTCGGAAAATGTCACAGGTTGCATGGCGAGGTGCATTAGATTATGTTCTAGTAGAGTGGTTTATATTTTCAAGGACCAGCGGATGGCTGGAGAGGATTGACGTTCTTGATTGGGCCTTCGTGATGGATGTCAGTATAGAGGTTTCTACCATTGATTCAGTTCCGGTATTGAGGGACTTTTTCGGATGCATTTCTTGTTGCCGGGCATGTCGGCGAGATTGTGGATTTCGGTATTTATTTGGTGCCGTGCACCGTATCGTGCGGCTCCGGTAGGAGTTATAGTAGTAGAAGGAGCAGCTTCAGGCTTCTTGGCAATGAGTTCGTTGGTAAGCTGGTTGGACACGCATTTAGCTTAAGTTAGCCCGGTTAGTCACAAGTTGTATTGTGTGGTTCTATTGAGGGTTCATAGAGGAAGTTGAGCGGGAGGAGTAATTGAGTGTTGCTTGGTAAATGGAGTATTGCTTATGACCTATCAGGTTGCGTGACGTATGTTATTTGTTCATCATCAGTGTAATGAATTGCCTTGGTTTCGGACATCCAATTTGTGCGTGGCTGTTGATTTTGAGCATAGCGACTTGAGGTGTTTTCATGTGTAATAGCGTGTGGGTAGGATCACGCATTGTGGCAAGGCCATGTGGGGATATGACCTTTCGAGGTAGATTCAGGTGTTCTATTTCTATGATGTGAGACGGTGTCTCAGCCTTGTGTGGTAATGGTACTGATGAGCTTGAGGTACAGCTCTCTTGTTTGAGTCATTTATCATGATTTGAGTATGTTCAGACCGTTTCTTACTGGTGCGTGTATTATGCAAGTTGTGGCTTAGGCCTGTGTTGAGATGTCATATCACCAGAGTGGCGTGTTGGATTAGAGGTGATCGTTGGAGTCATTAATGAATACGAACAGATTTGATTTCAGCTTGTTAGAAGGATAATATCGAGGTTCGGCCCGAAAAATCTGTTGGTATTAGTCAAAAAGGGAGTGGCTTCATGAATGGTTGATCTGAGAAATGGTTACGGTTTATCGCGTGTTTCTCTTATCGTTGGCAGTATATGAAAGTGTTGAAATAAGACTTTAGCTAATAAGAGGTTTTCTATCGGTATTGGTTATTGTGGACAACTGCTGTGAATAGAGGCTATTGTTTCGAGTGTTTGGATTGCGTGGTATATCATATGGTCTCACCTGAGGTTGCAAGTATGGGTTATTACAGCTGGTTCGGGCTTATTCTGAGTATAGATGTGAGGTTCTGATCTTGTGTATGATTTCGGAAAGTGCAATGTGGTCCTACGGTTTATGGTTTTGATGGACTGTGAGATTTCAGCTACATTGTATTATCGGACCTATGCGAGATAGAGTGACATGGAATCACCCCGGGTATATGCTTGGTAAGGTCATTCAGCCATTGGGTTGCTTCTAGTACAACTCTGGGTACACTCGAGGATGAGCGTTGGTTTAAGTTGGGGAGCATGTGACGACCCGACCCGTTGTCTCATGAGTTGCCGCTCCGTTCCCCCCCATTTCATGCTTCTTCATGTTTCTTTATCGGTATGTGGTGTGTCAGAGTTGATTTGGGTTGGTTTTGATAAGAAATGAGATACTTAGTCTCTTTAAGGAAGGCTTAACTTGGAAAAGTCAATCGGACGTTGACTTATGAGTTACAGGGCTCGGATGTGATTTCCGGTGATTCGGTTACCTTCAGGAAGTGATTTGTGACTTAGGAGTGTGATTGGAATTGATTTTGGAGGTCCAGTGTAGAATTAGGCTTGAATTGGCGAAGTTAGTATTTTGGCGAATTCCGGTTGTTAGGTGAGATTTTGATCCGAGGGTCGGAATGGAGTTCCAAGAGTTGATGAAGCTTCGATATGTGATTTGTGATGTGTGTGCAAAATTTCAGGTCATTCGGACGTTGTTTGGTTGGGTTTTTGATCGAAAGTGCATTTTGGAAGTTTTTGAAGAACTTAGGCTTGAATCCGATGTGATTTGATGGTTTTAGCGTTGTTTGATGTGTTTTGAGGACTGGTACACGTTTGAATAAGGTTTTAGGGTGTGTTGGTGTTTTTGGTTGAGGTCCCGGGGGCCTCAGGGTGAATTCGAGTGGTTAAACGAGAGTTTTGAAGTTTGCTTCAGGTCTAATTCTGCTGTCATCTGGTATGCGGGTGAGGCATCGCGGATGCGGTCTGAGCTGTGGCTGAGTAGTTTCGCAGAAGCGGACCCCTTTTCGCATCAGCGGGGCCGGAGGAGCGAGTATTTCACCGCAGAAGGGGTTTTGAGCCGTTAAGGGAAATTCCGCAGAAGCGGAATTTGGACCGCTTAAGCGGAAGTTGGTCTTTTTCATAATTACCGCAGAAGCGGGATTTTGGCCGCAGAAGCGGCAATCGCTGTTGGCAGAAAGGGTTTAAAGGGTTTTATTTCATCCGCGAGTTCTGATGACGTCCAAATCCACTACTAAAAAGTAATAGACACGGTCGCAGCAATATAATTTACCCAACTATGAGTCGGGGTCGAATCCCACAGAGAACAATGTGTACGCGATTAGGCATGTAAGAAACTTATCGCTAGTTGTGCAATGCCAAACACTAAGAATTTTGGTTTCACAAGTGTATTATATCTAAATGCGGAAATATAAACTAACCTAGAAAGCAAGTAAAATGATCAATGGCTACAAGTATGGCTGCATCGGGAATTACACTCAAGTAACGATCCAATGTATTTCACGATTTTACAAATGTGAGCGAGTTTATGTTAATTAGCCACGGATAATAATTCTCAATTAGCTTCTTCCGAAGACTAACAAGACTTCCTAATTGAATTATCCCTAAAACAATTAGAAAATTAAGCACACCCGGAATGGCTACAAGTAGTTCAATCCTATCCCTAGGTAGAATCTATAAAATGAGGGTTAACGCCTCAAGTTCTTGTTGATTAATCTTTCCCAACCCCAAGTTATCTTTCCCAAAATTAATTCGCAGTTAATGGGCGAGTCCTAGGGTTAGCTAATCCCTTTGGAAACATTAAAGAACAAGAATAATTAAAGTAACAATAACTCACTTCATACAAGAATAAAAATCATTCAATACATAAGAACAACAAGGTATTTAATCCACACTTTAAATATGAGTATTTCCATAAACAAGGTTCAAGTGTTGGAAATAAATACTACACACTTAAATATTCAATACAAAGCAAGGAAATGAAGAAATAAACATAAATGGGTAAGAAAATCTTAACCCAAGATTCAATCTTCAAAACCCAAGTATGTGTGCAAACCCTAGCTTCAAAAAAATGTTCTCTCTAGTCTATGAGGACTAAAAATAAGCCAAAGATCCCTCAAAGATGTGTTTGGACGAGTATAAAAATGATTTGGGGATTACAAACATGAAATTCCATTTTTGCCCCAGGCCTGATGCACTGTTTCCGCATCTGCGGAACAATAGTCGCAGATGCGGTTCCGCAAAGGCGGAAACATTAACGCAGAAGCGGAAATTCGTAATAGTGCCAGTGACCGCAGAAGCGGACAATTAAGCGTTTATGCGCCTCCGCAAAAGCGGAAATTCAACCGCAAAAGCGGTTCCTGCCTTCTCATCCAAATCCGCAGAAGCGAATCTTCAATCGCAGAAGCGGAAGTCCCTTCTGCGGCCATTCCTCCGCAGAAGCGGAATTCACTGGAAGTTTTTGGCATGATTTCACCTTCTTTTTGCTCAATTCCACTTTAATTCAATTCGAACCACTTCGTAGCATCATTTACCTGAAAATCTAACAATAACCACCATAAACAACCTCATTTTATAATTAAATGGACATAAAAGCTAAGGAAAAGAGGCTAGAATGAGTGGTAAAATCACCACTCATCAACACCCCCAACTTAAAGCTTTTGCTTGTCCTTAAGCAAATCAAAACCAAAACTTCAATTAGGATTTACCATTTAAAACACAAGTGGTATTGTTATTATTTACATATCACATTTTCCAATTTAAACACTATACTAATGGATTTGGTTGGTACTAACAATTAGGCTCAAGTATGCACATCTTTCCCGAATGACTCCCTCATAAAGATAAACAACTTCAAGAATGTGCACGGGAGTTTCAAAATAATCAAGTGATAAAAATAAGCCTCAAGAAGTGACTCAAACTCACTAGTTCACTACAAATGCTCAATTTACTCAATTTCACCAATCTTTGCTAATTCATGTGCCCTCACAAGAAAGAAAGTCCCAAAATCACTATATTTACAATACAACATAAGGGACAAATTTTTCAAGAACACTCACTCTCACAAAAGACTTCAAGTGTTACAACATTTCATACCATAAGCTTGCCCTTATTTTAATTCATCGCGTATTCAAGAATGTTCGGTTGGAGGTCCCATAAGGACTTTTTAAGCTTGTAATGTAGGTTTAGGGAAGGGTTGGATAAACATTTGGGTACGAGTGACTTCACCCTCCTTGAACACTACTCACAAGTTTCATTCTTTTTGCACTTTGATTCTCTTCAACTCACATCGCCTCATTGGCAACTAGTTCCCAATATAGAATCACCTTACATACCTCTCCAATTTTCTTCAAGGCTCCGTAATATATATATACAAACAATTCTTTTTTTTTGGAGCTTGATTGAGTTAATACGAACACTTTGAGGCATATGATCCTACACTCAATGTACAACCTTACCAATTTTTACTTTAGCACCACACCCCCAACTTAGGCTTTTAGCCTCATTCTCAATGTTCAAGGAGGGACGGGTTCAAAAGAGGGAATTGTTTTTCAAGAAGGTCAAAGGTTTGTAATGAGTTGGCCAAAGAAAAAGGTTTCAAGGCTCAAATAGGGTACTAGTGATATTATTTAAGCAAGGGTAGGCTTGAAAGACTAAAGAGGTTTTCGTAAATAAAACAAAGAATGCCTAAGATCATTCCTCCAACCAAACATACTATCATTAGCATCGAAAGACCAACCGAGCAAGTTCTAGATGATAGAAGTAAACACAAGATTTATTTCAACAAACACTAACACACATGGCACATGAATTAATCAAGACGGATCAATTTTATTTTCTAGTAATGGCATCTAGAGCAATATTCAAACAAGTGGGTAAAAGAGTCACTAAAAGAGGCAAAACTTTATCACAAGAATTATTTCGGAGGGGCATTCTTAATTTACCATTTACATACAAGAGACTAATTTTATTAGTACCAAATAATCCAAAAGCCTCATCCTAGCAAAACACGACTAATTCCCTTAAGAAAGTTGTCAATCTATCCATCATCGGGAAAAGTCACCCGGTTCACTTCAAAAGTGTTCCTTGGGAAAGTACCGTATCATGAAGAAAACCCAAGGAAATTTTATTTAAGGAAATGAAAATAAAAGGAAAGAAAACTACTATAAAGGATACTAAAATAAAAGAAGCTAATACTACTAAAAAGAAAAAATATAAGCTAATAAGAAGTAAAATAAATAATGAAAGCAAAATAAAAACACAAACACGACTAATCAAACCAAGCCCGGCAAGGGCACCTGCTACATATAATAGCCCGGCAAGGGCACACAATGTACAAAACAGCATAATCACAAGCCCGACAAGGGCATACAGTATCCATAACATAAACATAAGCCCGCCAAGGGCACATAATCTCAAAACATGAATACAGTACAATAGCCACCCCCAATTAAAACATTGCAGCGTCCTCACTGCACAATATCAAATAAAAAGCATAGATAGTTTGAGGGTCTCCCTGAGGTCTGCATCAGACTAGCAGACTGTGGGAGGACGGCTAGTCAATGTGGTGCTGAGCTCGTGGCCCCATCATCCTCTGTCTCCTCCTCCTACTCATCATCATCATCGTCACCACCGTCACTAGACACGAAGGAATACTCCTCGCTGTCATCTTGGGCCGCTACAGGTATCTTCTTGTTTGGGTTTCCCCATTTGAAGATGGCCTTGATGCCTCTCCACATTCTGATCATGAGTTTGCCCTTCTTCTTGTTTTTCTTCTTCTCCTTCTCAAAGTCTTCCTGAAGGATGGTATGGGCCTTGGCCAAAGTGCTGCATGCCCCCTCCAATCTAGTCACGGATGCAGCCATCTTCTCAATATGTTCCTTCTGACTCTTCTGTGCATCCAAATAACTCTGCATGTCATCCCGAGAGAAGTATGAAGGCCTAGGCTAGGAGGATGAGGGCCCACTCGGAAGCTGTGATACTAACTCCCGAATAGATGCAAGCTTGGAGTTTAGTATCCTGAATGGTCCCTGTGCAGCTGCCTGTGAAGACTTTGAAGCAGTAGTGGTGGTGGTGACTTTTCTCTTTTTGCTCCTGACTACGCTCCCCTCTCCTGTCACTCTCAAAGGATGAAAAGGTTTGTCAGCAAGTAACCACCGATCGGTGCCACGTGCCTCAACCTCTGCTCTGATGCATAGCTGAGTGATCAGTGAAGGGAACATCATCCCTGGATCCTTATCTCTCAAGTACTCCCTCATCTCTCGCAGAATGTAGTAGCCGACATTCACACGAATGTAGTCCAATAGACATGCAATAATCAATGCTCGAGGGTAGGAGACATCTGTAACATTTCCGCACGGAGAGACTCTGTTGCACAGGATGTATAGCCACATCTTTGACTCAGCAGTGAAGTCGGTTGATTTGAGCCCTTTCCTCTTGTTGCCCCATTTGTCTCTCAGTTGCGGAGGGAAGAGTTTGGATACAAGCCATGCTCCATTTTCACAATAATCTTTTTCCTGCACCGGCTCTATCGGATAGTTCGGAATGCCCAGGGTATCATTTATTTGCTCGATCCCGAACCTTACCAATTTCCCTCTAATGACTAATTGGGGGCTGTCAAAATTTGCATGCTTGAGGTTGGCATAAAACTCACGAACCCACTCCTCATTGGCTTTGCAAGGAGTGGGTATGAAGCAAGACCATCCTGATGAGGTGAGCCGGGCATAGAAATCCGGAAGTTTTTCGGCCAACTTGTCCTCATGTATGACCTTTTCCAGAATTATCTTCCTTGTGACGAGGTCGTCCAGATATCGATGCTCACATGCAGCGGACATGAATCGCGAATCATCAAAGGGCTCATCAATATCTTCTTGAATTTCATGGTGTGATCCGCTTGGGTTTGGGTCCATTTTCAATTGAAACACCTACAAAAAATCAACACAAGATTAGTCGGATAATGGAATCATGTTAAGCAATTCAAAACACTGCATTTTAGCCAAAAAATTAGGTTGAACGGGTCCGGGAAGCCATTTTTGCAACCCCACTATTTTTGGAAAAACTGGGCAATTTTCGTTTTTGCGGATTCTGAGTCGCAGAAGCGGTTCCACTTTTGCGGTTTTCCGGTCGCTTCTGCGATTATTTTTTTTGTTTTTCATTTTTCGCTTATGCGGAAATTACACCGCAGAAGCGGTGTCGCTTCTGCGAGAAATTAACCGCTTCTGCGGTCTTAGTCATCTTCTTCAGTGAATTGTACTGCCTCGTTATATATATATATATATATATATATATATATATATATATATATATATATATATTTATTTATTTATTTATTTATTTATTTATTTTCACTTTCAACCCAATTGTTGGCATCAAAATACAAAATTAATGCACTAAATAAGAACATGATTCAATGGAGACTAAATTTGTGCTGCTTCGCATAAGATTTTCACCCAAGCATTGTGTTGAACACTTTGCGAGCGAGATAAAATGAAACCTTCTTCACAAAAATCGGGTACTCAAGACTTCCCACAATTTTTGTCCAATATAAACAGCACACACATGACTACACTCAACCAATTTCCTCACCTCTTAAAGTTAACAACAAGAATTTAAAACAAAAAGAAAGAAAAAGAAAAATCAAACAAAATAAAATAGAAAAACTGTTGGCTAAGGAGAAGCATAGAGAATGAGAGGAAAGAGATGAAGAATGAGATGAGGATTTAGAAGACATTACCTGAATTTTGCACAAGAGAAAGAATTCACGAGCATGTTTTGGAGTTTTTGGAGATTTTTTCGTGTTTGGGGAGTTAGGGCAGGGGGATACAGTGTGGTGTTTTGTTTTAAGAAAATGAACTGTTTCACACATTTTTTACACTCAAAACCTGGGCGACTTCCGCTTCTGCGGAAATTTACCGCTTCTGCGGAGTCGCTTCAGCGGCTGGAGGTCCGCTTTTGCGGAGGATTCCGCTTCTGCGGTTAGTAAACCGCTTCTGCGTGACAGCAGATGCGGCCAAAAAGTCGCAGAAGCGGTTATAGCAGGAAATTTTTGTACAGTTTCTGCAGCTACTGGTTTTGACCCTCCGGACCACTTCGACCTGTTCAAATCAACTACAAAAAATCTAAAAATTGGCAGATTAGTCAAAAATAATATTCTAAGCTATTCTAAAAAAGAAAATTTCAAAAATGACGAAAATTTTTAAAAAACGATGGGTTGCCTCCCACCAAGCGCCGCATATAACGTCGTGGCACGACGCAAACAACATTACTACTTTTCTCGCCATTTGGATGATATGAATTGGGCACCTAGCTTGGAATCAAGCTTGTGACCACGAGCGGTGGGGGGTGGTAAGTCAATGATCAAGCCAATACTTAATTTCTTCATTTTGCACTTCTTGGCTCTCATGTGAGGAATGTCATTTTGTTTTCTTGTTTCCTCAAATTGTAAAATGTATGGCATGAGTTTTTCCTCCTTGCAGTCCTTCATTGGCTCATGTAGTTCAATTTCCACATCACCACACAATTCCAATGTCGAAAAATGCTTGGAATGTGACTTCAAGCCTTCACTCTCTTCTTCCCCCGAACTAGAGTCAATCTCAACCACATTTGTATTTACACCGGTTGACTCTAATTCCATATTTTTCTCGGCATCATTAGTACTCATGGAGTTGGTTGGCGGATGTTCAATTCTTGAATCCTCATAGTAAAGCTCACTTTCTTCCTCGGAATTGGACTCTTCTTGGCTTCTATCCGCACACTCAATTTGTTGGGCATAGTGAGCCTCAACCAAAATTTGCATTTGATCTTCCACAGTGCGGATGTGTTCATCATTGTAATTCAAGCCTTGTTTCAAGTCCTCGAGTGCAAAGTTGTGCTTCTCCTCATTTTCAAGAATGGTCTCCAACATGAGCATTATTTTCTCATTTTGAGCATTTGAGAGTTCTTCTTGGTTTTGATCAAGTGCCATGGAAGGATTTTCACTTTCAATGTCCAAGGAAGATTCTTGGTTGTCATTCACTTCCGAGGCTTTTTGAGCCCTTGAGGCTTCGATCATTTCATCCATTTGTGAGTGCAACCGTTGAAGTGCTAAATCATTTTGGAGACTAGTCTCCAAAAGATGTTCCAAGGCATTTTGCTCCTTGTTTCCTTCTTCAAGTAGACACACCAACATGAGCTTGAACTCTCCACTTTGGCCATGCTCAACTTCTTCCATTTCCATAGCCCTATAATTCTCATGAAAACAAGTAGAATCATCATAGTAGGGGCTTGGGGAAGGGAAGGACAAATATGCACAATAATCCCAATGACCATTTTGGCCACCACACTTATCACAAATACTCCAACCATGGGGTTGAGATTGTGCGCAAAATCCACCCCCGGGAGAATTTAAACAATTTTGCCACGAGTGTGGTCCTCCAGAATAAGGACAAGGATCATCAATGTATGAACAACTACCATCCGACCAATTTTTATTATACGATGCCATTTTTCAAAATTAAGAAAATAAACAAGAAACTAACAAGAAAAATAGACCAAGGTAAGAAAAACTAATTACACAAATATTCACAAGTTTGGACCAAAGCACTTTCGCTTACTTCTCAAACAACCTAAATTACGCCAAATTGTTCCTCGGCAAGGCGCCAATTTTGATAACGTCCAAATCCACTACTAAAAAGTAATAGACACGGTCACAGCAATATAATTTACCCAACTATGAGTCGGGGTCGAATCCCACAGAGAATAATGTGTAGGCGGTTAGGCATGTAAGAAACTTATCGCTAGTTGCGCAATGCCAAACACTAAGAATTTTGGTTTGAAAATTGTTTTATATCTAAATGCGGAAATAAAAACTAACCTAGAAAGCAAGTAAAATGATAAATGGCTACAAGTATGGTTGCATCGGGAATTACACTCAAGTAACGATCCAATGTATTTCACGATTTTACAAATATGAGCGAGTCTATGTTAATTAGCCACGGATAATAATTCTAAATTAGCTTCTTCCGAAGACTAACAAGACTTCCTAATTGAATTATCCCTAAAACAATTAGAAGATTAAGCACACTCGGAATGGCTACAAGTAGTTCAATCCTATCCCTAGGTAGAATCTATAAAATGAGGGTTAACGCCTCAAGTTCTTGTAAATTAATCTTTTTCAACCCCAAATTATCTTTCCCAAAATTAATTCGGAGTTAGTGGGCGAGTCCTAGGGTTAGCTAATCCCTTTGGAAACATTAAAGAACAAGAATAATTAAAGTAACAATAACTCACTTCATACAAGAATAAAAATCATTCAATACATAAGCACAACAAGGTATTTAATCCACACTTTAAATATGAGTATTTCCATAAACAAGGTTCAAGTGTTGGAAATAAATACTACACACTTAAATATTCAATACAAAGCAAGAAAATGAAGAAATAAACATAAATGGGTAAGAAAATCTTAACCCCAAGATTCAATCTTCAAAATCCAAGTGTGTGTGCAAACCCTAGCTTCCAAAAAATGTTCTCTCTAGTCTATGAGGACTGAAAATAAGCCAAAGATCCCTTAAAGATGTGTTTGGACGAGTATAAAAATGATTTGGGGATTACAAACATGAAATTCCATTTTTGCCCCAGGCCTGATGCGCTGTTTCCGCATCTGCGGAACAATAACCGCAGATGCGGTTCCGCAAAGGCGGAAACATTAACACAGAAGCGGAAATTCGTAATAGTGCCAGTGACCGCAGAAGCGGACAATTAAGCGCTTCTGCGCCTCCGCAAAAGCGGAAATTCAACTGCAAAAGCGGTTCCTGCCTTCTCATCCAAATCCGCAGAAGCGGTTCTTCAATCGCAGAAGCGGAACTCGCTTCTGCGGCCATTCCTCCGCAGAAGCGGAATTCACTGGAAGTTTTTGGCATGAATTCACCTTCTTTTTGCTCAATTCCACTTCAATTCAATTCGAACCACTTCGTAGCATCATTTACCTGAAAATCTAACAATAACCACCATAAACAACCTCATTTTATAATTAAATGGACATAAAAGCTAAGGAAAAGAGGCTAGAATGAGTGGTAAAATCACCACTCATCAAGTTCCACCATTTTTTCTCAATTGTTGAGTAGCATTGGGAGCTTTTGGCGAGGTTTAAAGAAGGATTTTGAAGGGAATTGATTGGAGGTATGTTCCTTGGCCTAAATACACGAGATTATATTAAATTTAACATGGAAATTGGTTGAAATTCATTAAAAAGGGGTAAAGCTAGGGCTTGAGTTTTGATATTTCAAATTGGGATTTGATAGGTCATTTGAGCTCGGATTTGGGAGTTCTTGGTATGTATGGACTCGTGGCGAGACGAGGAATCCGATAATGTGAGATTAATAATTTTTCGAGAAGCGGTCCCGGGGCTCGGGTTTTGCTAGTTTCGAGATTTTTTCTATATTTCGATTATTTTTGATTGGAAATTGTTCCCTTGGCATAGTGTGATGTATTCGCTCTGATTTTGGTTAGATTCGATGCGCGTGGAGGCCGACTTGAGGGGCAAAGGTGTCGCGAGCTAGAGATTTCGCCGGTTCGAGGTGAGTAATACTTGTAAATGATATCCTGAGGGTTTGAAACCCCGGATTTGAACATCATAGTGCTGTATTGAGGTGACTTGCACGCCGGATATGAGCGTGGGGTAGAGCACCGTTGGGGATTGTGACTTGGTCCGTCCCGGTTGTTGATTTTACTGCGTAATTGACTGAAACTTACTTGATATGTTGGGCTTTGTGCCGATTATTTGCATCCTTCGGGGATTGGTATCACTGTTTTCGCATTACTTTGCATATCATTTGATCTCGGTCCGGGGTTTTAAATACGATTTTGCAAACTCAGCCATTTTTCTAAGATTTGAAAACTTAAACAATATTTTATTGACGTTTTGAGCTGAGAACCACTATTTTAATATTGCCCAAGTGGCTTATGTGAATTTCTGGACTGAGCATAGATCGGGCTGCGCGCTGCAGCGGTGATTTGAAACAGTGGTAATAATGACACTGTATGATGTGACTTGAAACAGTGGTAACAATGACACTGTATGATGTGAATTGGTCAGGTAACAATGATTGACCGGTCAGGTAACAATGACTGACCAGGGATTTATTGATGCCACGAGATGGCTTGATATTGCGCTTGGGCTGTAGGAGCCCCTCCGGAGTCTGTACACACCCCAGTGAGCGCCGTCGACGTTAAATGCAAGGTTGGCTCGGACTGCACGGCGCAGTGGGTACCTGAGTGTACCGGTCATATGCATTGCATTGCACTCATGCATTGGTTCCTGTTGTATTACGTGTCATGACATTCAGCACTCTCGTTTCTTTGGCATCCATGCTACTTCTTGCACTGTGTACCAGATACCCTGGTGTTATTTATTGATGGAGTGCTGAGCCCGAGGGGCTGACTTATGTGCCGACTTGCACTAGTTGTTTCGCATTCATTTGCTTAACTGTTGAAAAAGATATTTTTAAAAGAGGTTTCAATTGAGCCCAGATGTTTTCTAAAAGATTTCACGGTTTTACTGTTTTCTCAAAGGGTTGTACTGCTCTATATAGCATAATGGAGTGCCTTACGTGATTTCTCGCTGCTCAGTTATTATTTACTTTTATTACTCATTGAGTTGGAGTACTCACTTTACTCCCTACACCTCGCGTGCAGTTGCAGGTATTGTTCACCCGGTAGCGGGTTATTAGCGGATTGAAAGTACTACCTTTGTAGCGGAGCAAGGTGACCGCCAGCGTTCGCGGCACCGGACTTCATCTTTTGGATTCTAGACTTTTATTTTGTATATTATTATTGGCCCTGTAGTTGTGTTCAGTCTTCCTTAGATGCTCGTGACTTGTGACACCCTGGTCGGGCTGAGTTGGGTTGTAAATATTGTTAACCAATGTTATTTAGGTTATATTATCTATTCATTATGTTTAAAAATTGTTAAGAGACGAGTTTGGGTTAGTTGGCTGGCCTTGTCTTCACGAGAGGCGCCATCACGACCGGGTTTGGAAATTGGGTCGTGACACATAATTAATACTTGTAACTATTAATCCAATTATTGTCACGATTTTTATAACTTGAATAAAACAATTTCTTTTTGATTGAACATTTGTTTTAAATTATTTACTATGGCTAAATATTACTACAATAACTTTAAATATGTGATAAGAGCTTATATTTAGCGATGAATTTTATGCTGAAAATAAATTTGTAGCTATTGAGCCAGCTATTACTATAATTTTTTATAATTGAAGCAAAAATATTTTAGTTACAATATTTTATTTCAAGTAATTTTGTGGCTAAAAAGTTAGTATTGCTACAATATCTTCAAACACGTAGCAAAAACTTTCTATTAGCTACAAAATTGAATTGCATGAATTAGGTTGTAGCTATTAAGCCACTTATTGCTGTCACGATCCAAACTCCACTAAGGGTCGTGGTGGCGCCGGACACCTCTGTCAGGCAAGCTAACCAAATTACTTGTTGAAGTTCTCATTTTAACAATCTTGAAAATTAATCTTTTCCTTCAATTTTTATAAATAAAAAGAAAGATAACCGCTTCAATTCGAATTAAATAATAATCAATTAATACAAAATATTTCAAAATCAACCCAGAACCCGGTGTCACAAGTGCATGAGCATTTACTAATACAGAAATAAAATGCGACGTCCGTCCGGAATACAGTGGACAGAAAGTAAATATATTATGCTGGAAAGGGACTATCCTAGCTGCGGGCCACCTCGAACAATGCAACTCACCTAGTCCCGGAATCCTCCGTCCTGCTACGCCCAATAGGCCACTAACAACACATGAACCTGTGCAACAAAAATGCACAGAAGTGTAGTATGAGTACGAAAATAATGTATACTCAATGAGTATCCCGTCTAATCTTGAAGAAGTAGAGACGAGATGGTCGACTTCGACACTTACTAGTGGTCCAATAATGATGTCAATAATACATTAAATCGTGGATTTCTATAAACATGATTTTTAATCCAATAGAAGGAAACGAGTAAACAATTAATTCGTTTACAGGAAATTTCCAAAATTTTCTTTTCATTATTTATCCAAATATTTTCAAGCCATGAAGAGGAAATAACAACTTTAATAAGTTCAAGGCAACATACCAGCATGCGCAAATAATCACCGTGGGACGTACGGCCCGATTCAACATAAAAGTAAATTGTGCACTGCCGAGGGTCGAACGGCTCGAACCATAGATGCATCTATTACCCCGCTCGCGAACTATCCATGCGACGCGGTCAACATAAAATAACAATCACCCTGCTCGCGAATCATTCATGCGACGCTGGTACACATAAAAATACATGCTCAAATAGCCAATTAAGACTTTATGGGGGAATAATTATTCAAATAAAAGCCACTTTCTCTTTTAACAATTTAAGAAAAGAAGTCAAATCATTTTGAGAATGGATTTATTAATTCGGTGTGGTTTAAGAAATTCGAGCTATCAATAAGATTACAATATTCCAAGTATAGCATGTTTTTGGGTCCTAGACTACCCGGACATAAACATAATAGTAGCTACGCACCGACTCTCGTCACCTCGTGTGTGCCTAGCCCCCACAAATAGGAGCACATAACCAATTAATTCACCTATGGGGGACATTTCCCTCTTACGAGGTTAGAAAGGAGACTCACCTCGCTCCGAAGATCCATAACCGGCATTCCGCGCCCTTCCGAAGACTTGAATCGATGCACAACTCTCCAAAACTAGCCAATAATTATGTAAACTCATTAATATATGCTATGGTACTCATTATAATCCAATTTATAGCAATTCCTAACCACGACCAAAAAGTTGACAAAAACGCCCTCAAGCCCACGTGCCCGGAATTTGAATTTTTTCAAAGATAAAGATTACCCATGGACTCTTGAACTCAAATATATGATTTTCTCTAAATTCCATACCCAAAATCGTGGTCAAAATCCAAGAATACTAGTTTTCTAGGTTTTACTCAAACCTCAAGTTTTCTACAATTTTCCAAGTCTAAATCAATATATAAACCTTGTATATACTCAAAACTAGTAGAAATCACTTACCTCATGCTTGGTGATGAAAATGGCACGCCAAAGTTGCTCCAAAATCGGCTCCCATGGAAGAAATGAAGTGAAAATGAGCCAAACTTTGATTTTTAAAGAAACCTCTCTACCTCCAGCAGTTTCCGCATCTGCGGAAATTTGATCGCATCTGCGGAAAATTTCCGCATCTGCGGTTATGACAGCAACCAAAACTGTTCTCGACACGGAAATGAGCATAACTCACTCATACGAAGTCCAAATACGACGATTCTTTTTGCTATGGCTCCGAAATTACGATACGATCTAATGGATCAATAAAAACTTAATTTGGAGCTCATTTGCTTAATATGGCACCCCTTTATGTCCAAAGAAAAGACGCTGAAACATCAAATAAGAGCGCGATACAACCTGAAACTGTCACGACCCAAATCCCCTAAGGGTCGTGGTGGCGCCGGACATCGCTGTCAGGCAAGCCAATCAAACTACTTAATCAAATTCTCATTTAAATATTTTCGAAAACACTTCTTTTATATATTTAAAACAATACATAGTAAGTTCCTCCTAATAAATAATGAAACATTTAACAACCTTTAAAATTTATGAATAAACCCAAATACATCCCAGAACCCGGTGTCACAAGTACATGAGCAATTACTAAGGAATTGAATAAAGTATAATAACTGTCCGGAGTACAAGTGGACATAAATGGAAATACCATACAATACTCTGAAGGAGACTCTACTGACTGCGATTGTCTCGATAAATGCAACTCACCTAAGTCTCCGTATTAACCATGTCGCTATGCCACTAAGCCGCTAGCCACATACGAACCTGTGCAACAAAAAATGCAAAGAAGTGTAGTATGAGTACGAAAACAACGTGTGCCCAATGAGTATCCCGTCTAATCTCGAAAAAAGTAGAGACGAGATGGTCGACTTTGACACTTACAAGTGGTCCAATAATGATATATTATTAAGGCGAATAATCAAGGATTTATCAAGAATGACAGTTATTTCAAGTAAGTCATGAACATGTGAAAGTTCCCTTTTTATATTAAAAGTCTCAAGGTTCATAATCCAATAGTTTGCAATTATCGCAAGTGGGGGAGAGCAAATATCAATCTCAAATAACCTCAAGGCAAGCAATACAAGCATGCACAAATCATGCCGAGGACGTACGACCCGCTCCAACAGAAAATAAATTGTGCACTGCCGAGGGTAGAACGGCGCAAACCATAGATGCATCTATTACCCCGCTCGCGAACTATCCTGCGACGCGGTCAACATAAAATAAACAAATACCCTTCTCGCGAATCATGCATGCGACGCATGTACACATAGGGATACATGCTCAAATAGCAAATTAAGAATTTATCAGGGAACATTTATCCAAATAAAAGCAAATCCTCTTTTAACAATTTATGAAAATGAAGTTTAATCCTTTTAGCAATTCATTTAGTAATTCATTGTAACTTAAGCAATTCAAACTGTCAACAAGTTTACAATTAATCCAAGTATAGCATGCTTTTGGGTCCTAGACTTCCCGAACAATAGCATAATAGTAGCTACGCACGGACTCTCATCACCTCGTGCGTACGTAGCCCCCACAAATAGGAGCACATAACCAACTAACTCACTTATGGGGACAATTCCCTCTTACAAGGTTAGAAAGGAGACTCACCTCGCTCTGAAGATCCATAACCGGCATTCCACGCTCCTCCGAAGACTTAAATCGACACACAATGCTCCAAAACTAGCCATGGATTATACAAATCCATTAATATATTCTCAATTGCTCATTGCAATCCAATTTATAGCAATTCCTAACCCTGATCGAAATGTTGACAAAAACGCTCTCGGGCCCACGTGCCCGGAGTTCAAAATTTTTCAAAGCTAAGGTGTACCCATGAACTCACGAACACAAATATACGATCTTCTCCTAATTCCATACCCAAAATCGTGGTCAAAATCCAAGAATACTAATTTTATAGGTTTTCTTCAAAATTCAAAAATTTCTACTAATTTACATGATTTTCCATAGTAAAATCTAGATATAATCCAAGTAATTAACTTGCAATAGGTGGGAATCACTTACCTCGACATGGATGATGAAATGGAGCTCCAAAATCGCTCCTAGGTCGGCTCCCATGGAGAAAATGAGATGAAATGAGCCAAATCCATTTCTTTACACTTATACACTGCCCAGACGAGTCTTCTTCGCGTTCGTGAGACCCCCATCGCGTTCGCGAAGAAGAAAATTCCCAAAAATCGTTTTTCATCCTCTTCTCAGACAACCTCTAGTATAATGGCCATAACCTTTTGTACATAACTCCAAATTACAAATAGTTTACGTTTTGGAAACTATAAACCAAGATCTATACCTTTCATGTTTTGGTTATAGATTTTCAGATATAAGCTACCAAAGTCAACCCTGTGCAATACAAATTTCTTCTTTATCTTTCCGGATAGCCTATAGTGTACAGCCATAACTTTTGGTACACAAATTAACATTCCAAATGGTTTACATTTTTGAAAACTAGGCACAAAGGGCTACAACTTTCATTTTCGGATCATCTCGAAATTCTTTATAGATTCTGAGATATGAGCCTCCGAAGTCAGACCTGTGCAGCAGAGATTTCCTTCTACGCGAACGCGAGAACATCTTCGCGAACGCGAAGAACAGAGTCTCTGAGGCCAAATCCTTCTTTGTGAATGCGAGAGGATCCTCGCGAACGCGAAGAACAACACCAGATACCAACATCAGCTATTTCAAAATAGTCCGAAATGATCTGAAACCACCCCGAAATACACCCGAGGCCCCCGGTGCTCCGTCCAATCACACAAACCAGTCCCATAACATAACACGGACCTGCTAGAGGCCTCAAATCACATCAAACAACATCGAAATCATGAATTGCACCCCAATTCAAGCTTAATGAACTTTAGAACTTCAAATTTCTACATTGGACGTCGAAACCTATCAAATCACGTCTGATTGATCTCAAATTTTGCACGCAAGTCACATTCGACATTACGGACCTACTCCAACTTTCGGAATTGGATTATGACCCCGATATCAAAAAGTCCACTTTCGGTCAATCTCCCCAAAAACTTTCAAATTTCTGTCTTTAGCCAAATGATTCCAAAATGACCCACAGACCTCCGAATTCACTTCCGATCGTGCTTCCAACTCTGGAATCACCATACTGAGCTATTCTCAGACTCGGAATCTCAAACGGACATCAATAACACTGAACTGCACTTCAAGCCAAACTTATGAAATTTCTTCCAAAATACTAACTTCCACAATAGGCGCCAAAACGCTCCCGGGTCATCTAAAACCCGATCCGGGCATACTCCCAAGTCCGAAATCATCATACGAACCTGCTGGAACCTTCAGATCCTGATTCCGAGGTCGTTTACTCTGAAATCCAATCTCAGTTAATTCTTTCAACTTTAAGCTTCCGAAATGAGAATTCTCTTTCCAAATCAACTTTGAACTTCCCAAAATTCAATTCTAACGATGCGCACAAGTCATAATACCTGAAATGAAGCTGCTCATGGCCTCAGACTGCTGAACGATGCGCTAGAGCTCAAAACGACAGGTCTGGTCTTTACATTCTCTCCCACTTAAACATACGTTCGTCCTCGAACGTGCTAAGAACTGTGCCGGAGTTGTCTGAAATCACCGTTTAACACGGAGAGCACCTACCCGTGCTACCACAACTCTGCTAAGCACCTTAGCCCGATCACTCTGAAGATATTCTTTTTCACTTATGAAAATAAGCCTTAGAGCCCAATTCCAACATTCGTAATTCTCTGCCAGACCTGTTCCCAGCATACGAACACCATGTCAATTACCACACGATGCACCAGAACATGACTGTACACCTTTGCTGAATTCATACCTTGCACCGCTTTATTCATAGGACCGCAATAACATTCTCTAAGCATAATAGTCAAAATTCCACGAATCTAATGCTCCTATTGCACCTCATGACACACACAGGTCTTGCTCTAACTCTTACAATACCACCACGACGGATGAGATGTGCAGAAATTCATAACCAACTACCGAGTCAACCAATCATTGAGTCTATACTCCTAACAAGAACCATCACTTCATTCTGAACCGAATAATGGCCTTAGCTCCTTAATGTACTTCATATAGTCAGATTGCACGGATCTTAAATCCAATCATCTCGTCTCACCCAGTACGAACTTCCCAGGCAATAAGCCACCCCGACATGACCAAAAGTCTCATATGATGCTACCATGTGCCAATAGGCTACCAATTAGAGTGTGACACAAACGGAAAATGAACTCTGAAAAGGAAATTCAATTACCCCGCTCGCGAATCATACATGCGATGCGGGCACACAACTAATATAAGCTTTCCTCAGAAAATAGGAAACAAAACACATAAAAATAGATATGGGGAACTGTACTGAACCTCACACTGTTGCAGCGTGCAACCCGATCCAAATAACATACCCATGGCGGCGCGCCACCCGATCCAAATAGCATACCCATGGCGGCATGCCACCCGATCCACAGATAGAACTCACATAAGAAGATATACATCGAGCTATTTGCTCATTACAATAAAATGCCGAATATCAGTCACAAGCATGCTAAGTGCATAATACAATCATTGGGGGAGCATATAGTGCCATAGGCTACAAAACTCAAGCACAACTGAGGTGCAATATACAATCTGAATCTCAAGAGCCTTCCTGCTCAACTGACATCATCTCTACGCAGAACATATCAGAAAATCCTCGAGCCATTCACAACTCATACGTCACAGCATAGCATTACATGAAATAGCCGACGACGAAATTATATCCACATCTGAATACTCCTCCATAAGGAGCGCTATGCTGAAATGAATGCATCCGGCCTAATATAAGGCCCATATTCATATTTAAATTCATTCGCAGACTTCAAGCCGATTCTGATCGTATCGAACTAGGTCCACAATCTTTCTGGGGTCCATAATAACCTTCTTTATCCCATAACACACCAGAATTACCATCATAACTGGAGTAATCCTCCATCGTCCACAACCCAAAAACTGAGTGCCCTCCTGGCATATATTCTCAAATTAACGGTATCATCACAATCTTCATACTTGGTTTGAGTCTTTGATCAATCAAGTGACTAGATGCCACACTTATTGTGACGACCCGACCTGTCGTCACGTGAGTTACCGCTTCGTTTTCCCCATTTTTAGCTTCTTTATGCTTCATTATCCGTATCTTAGGTGATCGAGTTGATTTGTATTGGTTTTAGAAGGAAATGAGACACTTAGTCTCTTTAAGGAAGGTTTGGTTTGGAAAAGTCAACTGGATGTTGACTTATGAGTTAGAGGGCTCGGATGTGATTCCTGGTGATTCGGTTAGCTTTAGGGGATGATTTTTGACTTTGGAGCGTGATCGAAATTGATTTAAGAGGTCCAGTGTAGAATTAGGCTTGAATTGGCGAAGTTAGAATTTTGGCGAATTCTGGTTGATAGGTGAGATTTTGATCCGAAGGTTGAAATGGAATTCCGAGAGTTTCTATAGCTTTGTTAGGTGATTTGTGATGTGTGCGCAAAATTTCAGGTCATTCGGAGGTGTTTTGGCCGAGTTTTTGATCAAATACGTTTGTTGGAAGTTTTAGAAGAACTTAGGCTTGAATCCGATGTAATTTGATGATTTTGGTGTTGTTTGAGGTGTTTTGATGATTGGAGCAAGTTTTAATGATGTTTTAGGATGGGTTGACACTTTTGGTTGAGGTCCCGGGGGCCCCGGGGTGATTTCGGATGGCCATCGGGATGAATTTTGGACTTGTAGCATTTCTGAAGTTGCTGGTTCTGGTATTTCCACATCTGCGGATAATGGGCCGCAGATGCGGTTCCGTAGATGCGAAGTGGCGAGATAAGGAATCCGTAGATGTTAAAGTTTCTGGAATTCAAGAAGTGGGCCCGGGGCATGGGTTTTGCAAATTTCGTGATTTTCGATGTTTTTCGATTCCTTTTGATTGGGTTATGTTCCCTTTGACTATTGTGATGTATTCGTTGTGGTTTTGATCAGATTCGACACACAAGGAGGCTGATTTGAGAGGCAAGGGCATAGCGAGCTAGGATTTTGGCCGGCTTGAGGTGAGTAATGATAGTAAATGATATCCTGAGGGTTTGAAACATCGTATTTGCACAACGTAGTGAATGTTGAGGTGAAACACACGCTTAATGGCGAGTGCGGGGTTGTTTACGACTAGGGATTGTGACTTGGTCCATACCGTTTTGATATTTTACTGCGTATTTGACTGAGATGTGTAATTACCATCATGATTTGGGCTTATTGCCATATTTTGGGCTTAATGCCGACTACTTGAATCCTTCCTGGATTTTTATCACTCTTTCCTCACTATTTGATATACTACTTGAACTCAGTCCTGTTGATTATACTGTTTTACAAACTCAGCCGCTTTAATTAAATTTTTGAGACTTAATTGATATTCCACTGTTGTTTGGGCTGAGCACTACTATTTTATTGATGCCCGAGGGGCTTATGATATTTTCTGGACTGAGTGAGGCTTCCAGACCTTGTGAGTGATATGAGGAGGCTTCCAGGCCTTGTAAGTGATGTGAGGAGGCTTTCAGGCCTTGTGAGTGATATGAGGAGGCTCTCAGGCCTTGTGAGTGACGTGAGGAGGCTTTCACGCCTTACGAGTGATGTGAGAAGGCTTTCAGGCCTTATGTTGATATAGCACTTGGGCCGTAAGGGGCCCCTCCGGAGTCTGCACACCCACAGTGAGCGCGGGTACCCATGTGATATGAGAGTGAGCCCGAGGGGCTGATATTAAGCCGAGTGATTGGTACGGGGCCCGAGGGGCAGATTTCTACTCACTATTTACTTGTTGTTTTACCTGATTTACCAGTTTTTAAAATGAGATTTCATTGACTCTTTACTGCTATTACTGTTAAGTGATTTACTGCCTGATATAGAGTTGCCTTGTGCATTTATGTGATTTCATGCCTTCAGTTATTATTTATTGTTATTACTCACTGGTTCGGAGTACTCACATTACTCCCTGCACCTTGTGTGCAGATACAGGCATAGCATAGTCTGCACCTGAGCACTGATTCTTTCCAGACCAGGCAGTGAGTTGGAGTGACGAGGTAGCTGTTGACGTCCGCAGCCCCTTGTCTCCCCTATTTTATATCATTTGAGTTTCCTTCAGACTATTGTATCAGATCTTTTATTTTGTAGACTTATAGCAAATTCAGTAGTAGCTCATGACTTGTGACACCCCGGTTTGGGCTGTGTCGGGCGGGTATCCTATGCTATTATCGTTGTTTCTGTATTTATAACTGTTTTACACGTGTTTTGGTTTTGTTAATGTTAATTAATTGTTAAAAGAGGTGTTTGCTTTGTTCTGGCTGGCCTTGTCTTCACAAGAGGCGCCATCACGGTCAGGTTTGGGAATTGGGCCGTGACAAGTTGGTATCAGATCCTAGGTTACTAGGTCTCGCGAGTCATGAGCTGGTTTAGTAGAGTCTCGCAGATCGGTACGGAGACGTCTATACTTATCCTTGGGAGGCTGCAGAACCTTTAGGAAAACTTCACATTCTTGAAATTCTTGTCGTGCGAACTTGTGGATCCGAGTACTAAATTTCTCTTATTCTATCCACTCACAGATGGTGAGGACACGAGCTACCGGACGTGACAGACGACCACCAGTACCACCCACTGAGGCCACCAGAGGCCGTGGACGCGGTCGTGGCAGATGTAGAGCAGCAGGGGCAACACCTGTGGATCCTCCAGTTGCTCCAGCTCAGGACCAGGCTCCAGCAACACCAGTTCAGGCAGCAGCTGTGCCCATTGTGATTCCGGGTCTTCAGGAGACTTTGGCTCAGATTTTGACAGTTTGCACTGGCCTCGATCGTGCAGTTTTAGCCACCACAACAGCAGCTACTTCACAGGCTGGGAGAGGCAATCAGACCTCCGTTGCTCGCACCCCTAAGCAATTAGTGCAGGGATTACAGACTCCAGAGGCACCTCCAGCTCAGCCAGTTGCACTATTGCAGGAGTTCAGGGTTCCAGCTATGTCTGAGGATGAGCATCGTCGCCTTGAGAGGTTTGGTAGACTCCAGCCTCCGACATTCAGTGGTGCTGAGGGCGAGTATGCCCAAGGTTTTCTTGACAGGTGTCAACGTATGCTCCGTACAACGGGGATCCTTGAGTCTAGTGGTGTGGCATTCACCACCTTTCAGTTTACTAGGGCTGCCTTCACTTGGTGGGAGGCGTATGAGAGGCATAGGTCGGCTGCCGCAACACCTTTGACTTGGCAGGAGATCTCCACTCTCTTCTTGGAGAAGTATGTACCGCAGTCCCGTAGAGAGGAGCTGCGCAGGCAGTTTGAGTGGCTACGGCAGGGAGATATGATTGTGTCTCAGTATGAGATGAGGTTTTCAGAGTTGGCTCGTCATGCCGTGTGGATGGTTCCGTCGGATCGTGAGCGGGTCAGGAGATTTGTTGATGGCCTTAACAACCATTCCGTGTTCTTATGACTAGAGAGCGAGTATTGGATGCTTCATCCGAGGAGGTGGTTGATATAGCTCGAGAGATTAAGGCGGTTCGCCGCCAGGATCGAGAGGAGAGGGAGGCCAAGAGGCCTCGAGGTTCGGGCAGTTATAATGGCGCTCCTTCGAGGGGCCAGTTCGAGCAGGGTAGGGGGAGTTCTTTCAGACCCGCTCAGTCGGCCCGTCCCGAGTATCGTGGGGCATCTTCAGGTCGTAGTTATCATGGTTTTCAGCAAAGTCAGCCTTCACTCAGCGATTTTCCAGCATAGAGTTCATCTCGAGCCCCGTCTGTTCAGGGTTCTTCTAGGCCGAGTGCATCAGCTAGTCACTCATGCGCGAGGGGTTCCCTTCGGTCCCATTCTCCAGCACCTGGGAGTTGTTATGAGTGCAAAGAGTTTGGGCATATGTGGAGGCAGTGTCCTCGTCGTGCTGCTAGCTTATCTCAGCAGAGGGGTCAGCCCTCGTCTTCTGGTCCAGTTTCTTCAACACCCGCCCCGCTAGCTAGGGGTGAGGGTCAGGCAGCCAGGGGTCACCCCAGAGGTGCAAGTCGATCAGGCGGTGGTCAGGCTCGTTTTTATGCTCTTCAGGGCAGGACAGATGCTATTGCTTCAGATGCTGTCATTACATGTATTATTAGTCTGCCACAGGGATGCCTTAGTCTTATTTGATCCCGGTTCTACCTATTCTTATGTGTCCTCATATTTTGCTCATCATTTGGGTGCGTCCCGAGGGTGTCTTGCTTTACCTGTTCATGTATCTACCCTGGTAGGTGATACTATTGTTGTAGACCATGTGTATCGGTCATGTTTGGTGACTATTGGGGGTCTGGAGACCCGAGTTGATCTATTTCTATTGAGCATGGTGGATTTTGATGTTATTTTGGGCATGGACTGGTTATCTCCGTGTCATGCTATTCTGGACTATCATGCTAAGACAGTCACGTTGGTTATACTGGGTGTGCCGAGGATCGAGGGGCGTGGTGTTACTGATTATGTTCCTAGTAGGGTGATTTCATTCTTAAAAGCCCAGCGTATGGTTGGGAAGGGTTGCCTTTCATATTTGGTGTTTGTGAGGGATGTTGGAGCTGAGACTCCTAGCATTGATTCTGTCCTAGTTGTGAGGGAGTTTCCCGATGTATTTCCTGCAGACCTGCTGGGTATGCCACCGGAAGGGGATATTGATTTTGGTATTGACCTGGTGCCGGGCACTCAGCCCATTCCCATTCCGCCATATCGTATGGCACCAGCGGAGTTGAAAGAATTGAAGGATCAGCTTTAGGAACTCCTAGATAAGGGGTTCATTCGGCCTAGTGTGTCACCGTGAGGTGCACCGGTTTTGTTTGTGAAGAAGAAGGATGGCACCATGAGAATGTGCATTGACTTCAAGCAACTGAACAAAGTAACAGTGAAGAACAAGTATCCACTGCCTCGCATTGATGATTTGTTTGACCAGCTTCAGGGAGCGAGGGTGTTCTCCAAGATTGATCTCCGTTCGGGCTATCACCAGTTGAAGATTAGGGATTCAGATATTATTAAGACTGCTTTCAGAACTAGATATGAGCACTATGAGTTTCTTGTTATGTCTTTTGGGCTTACTAATGCCCCAACAACATTCATGCATTTAATGATTAGTGTATTTCGGCGTTATCTAGATTCGTTCGTTATTCTTTTTATTGATGATATTCTGGTGTACTCGCGTAGTCAGGAGGAGCACGCGCAGCATTTGTGAGTTGTATTGCAGAGATTGAGGGAGGAGAAGCTTTATGCAAAGTTCTCCAAGTGTGAGTTCTGGCTCAGTTCGGTGGCTTTCTTAGGGCACGTGGTGTCTAGCAAGGGTATTTAGGTTGACCCGAAGAAGATAGGGGCAGTTCAGAGTTGGCCTAGATCAACCTCAGCCACAGAGATTCGTAGTTTCCTTGGTTTGGCAGGTTATTATCGCCGGTTTGTTTAGGGATTTTCCTCTATTGCATCGCCCTTGACCAAGTTGACTCAGAAGGGTGCTCCATTTGTATGGTCGGACGAGTGCGAGGAGTGCTTTCAGAAGCTCAAGACAACTTTGACCACAACTCTGGTATTGGTTTTGCAATCAGCTTCAGGTTCTTATACTGTATATTGTGATGCTTCGAGAGTTAGGATCGGATGTGTATTGATGCAGGAGGGTAGAGTTATTGCTTATGTCTCTCGTCACCTGAAGCTCCACGAGAAAAAACTACCCTGTACAAGATTTGGAGTTGGCTGCTATAGTTCATGATTTGAAGATTTGGAGGCACTACTTTTATGGCGTATCTTGTGAGGTATTCACCGATCATCGCAATCTTCAGCATTTGTTCAAGAAAAAGGATCTTAATTTGAGGCAGCGGAGGTGGCTAGAGTTACTCAAGGATTATGATATTACCATTCTGTATCACTCGGGGAAGGCAAATGTAGTGGCCGATGCTTTGAGTCGAAAGGGAGTTAGTATGGGGAGTTTGGCATACATTCCTATTGGGGAGAGGCCCTTTGCAGTTGATGTTCAGTCCTTGGCCAATCAGTTGGTGAGACTAGATATTTCGGAGCCCAGTCGGGTGTTGGCTTTTGTGGTTTCTCTGTCTTCCCTATATGATCGCATCAGAGAGCACCAGTATGATGACACGCATTTGCTTGTCCTTAAGGACAGGGTCCAGCATGATGATGCCAGGGATTTGACCATTGGTGAGGATGGTGTGTTGAGGATGCAGGGCCGAATTTGTGTGCCCAATGTGGATGGGCTTCGGGAGTTGATATTGGAGGAGGCCCATAGCTCGCGGTATTCCATTCATCCGGGTGTCGTGGAGATGTATCAGGACTTGAGGTAGCACTATTGGTGGAGGAGAATGAAGAAAGACATTGTAGGATTTGTGGCTTGGTGTCTCAACTGTCAGCTGGTGAAATATGAGCATCAGAGACCAGGTGGCGTACTTCAGCGGATGATTATTCCCGAGTGGAGTGGGAGAGAGTCACTATGGATTTTGTGAGTGGTCTTCCTCGGACTTTGAAGAAGTTCGATTCGATTTGGGTGATTGTGGATCGGCTGACCACGTCCGCGCACTTCATTCCGGTATGTACTACCTATTCTTCGGAACGGCTGGCAGGGATCTTTATCCGGGAGATTGTTCGATTGCATGGTGTTCCAGTGTGTATTATCTCAGATAGAGCTACTCAGTTTACTTCTCAGTTCCGGAGGACATTTCAGCGAGAGTTGGGTACGCAGGTAGAGTTGAGCACAACATTTCATTCTCAGACGGACGGGCAGTCCGAGCGTACTATTCAGATATTGGAGGACATGTTGCGTGCCTGTGTTATTGATTTTGGAGGTTCTTGGGATGGGTTCTTGCCGCTTGCAGAGTTTGCCTACAACAACAGTTATCAGTCGAGCATTCAGATGGCTCCGTATGAGGTGTTATATGGGAGGCGGTGTAGGTCTCCAGTCGGTTGGTTCGAGCCCGGCAAGGCTAGGATTTTAGGGACAGATTTGGTTCAGGATGCCTTAGAGAAGGTGAAGCTGATTCAGGAGAGGCTTCGTAAGGCACAGTCGCGTCAGAAGAGTTATGCGGACCGGAAGGTTCGAGATGTATCTTATATGGTTGGTGAGAAGGTCTTGCTGAAGGTTTCGCCCATGAAGGGTGTTATGCGGTTTGGAAAGAAAGGGAAGTTGAGTCCGCGGTTTATTGGGCCTTTTGAGGTACTTAGCAGGATTGGGGAGGTGGCATATGAGCTTGCCTTGCCACCCAGCCTGTCAGGCGTGCATTCGGTATTTCATTTTTCTATGCTCCAGAAGTATGTTGGGGACCCGTCCCATGTATTGGACTTCAGCACGGTTCAGTTGGATGATGGTTTGACCTGTGATGTGGAGCCGGTGGCTATTTTGGGTCGTCAGGTTAGAAAGTTGAGATCAAAGGATATAGCTTCGGTGAATGTGCAGTGGAGAGGTAGGCCCGTGGAGGAGGCTACTTGGGAGATCAAGCGGGAGATGCGAAGCAGATATCCTCACCTGTTTGAGGATTCAGGTATGTTTCTTGACCCGCTCGAGGACGAGCGTTTGTTTTAGTTGGGGAGGATGTGACGACCTGGCCCGTCGTCATGTGAGTTACCATTTTGTTTTCCCCGTTTTCAGCTTCTTTATGCTTTATTATTCGTATCTTAGGTGATCGAGTTGGTTTGGATTGGTTTTAGAAGGAAATGAGACACTTAGTCTCTCTAAGGAAGGTTTGGTCTGGAAAAGTCAACCGGATGCTGACTTATGAGTTAGAGGGCTCGGATGTGATTTCTGGTGATTCGGTTAGCTTCGCGGGATGATTTGTGACTTAGGAGCGTGAACGGAATTGATTTTGGAGGTCCGGTGTAGAATTAGGCTTGAATTGGCGAAGTTAGTATTTTGGCGAATTCTGGCTGATAGGTGAGATTTTGATCTGAGGGTCGGAATGGAATTCCGAGAGTTGCTGTAGCTTCGTTAGGTGATTTGGGATGTGTGTGCAAAATTTCAGGTAAATCAGAGGTGTTTTGGTCGGGTTTTTGATCAAATGCGTGTTTCGGAAGTTTTAGAAGAACTTAGGCTTGAATCCGATGTAATTTGATGATTTTGGTGTTGTTTGAGGTGTTTTGATGGTTGGAGCAAGTTTGAATGATGTTTTAGGATGGGTTGGCACTTTTGGTTGAGGTCCCGGGGGCCTCGGGGTGATTTCGGATGGCCATCGGGATGAATTTTGGACTTGTAGCATTTTTGAAGTTGCTGGTTCCGGTATTTCCACATCTGCGGAAAATGGCCGCAGATGCGGATCCGGGAGATGCGAAAAATGTATCGCAGGTGCGATTTTTGATATTTTTGGGATTTCCGCAGAAGCGGGTGGTTGACCGCAGTAGCGGAATTCGCTGGTGCGGATTGCGACCGCAGAAGCGGTTTTTGAAGAAAAGTGAAGCATCGCAGAAGCGGAAACCGCAAATGCGGTAATTGGATCGCAGAAGCGAAAATAAGGTCTGGGCAGAAGGGTTTTAAAATAATATTTCATCCGCGAGCTAAGGCATTTTTCCACCATTTTTGAACATCGTAAAGAGCTTTTGGACGAGAATTGAAGGGGATTTCGACTGGGATTGATTGGAGGTGAGTTTTATGACCTAAATACATGATTTAATGGTAGAATCCACCTTCAAATTCATGAAAAATTATCAAAAAGGGGGAAGAGCTAGGGCTTGAGTTTTGATATTTTAAATTAGGTTTTGATGGGTCATTTGAGCTCGGATTTGGGAGTTCTTGATATGTATAGATTCGTGGCGAGATAAGGAATCTGCAGAAGGTAAATTTTTTGGAATTCGAGAAGTGGGCCCGGGGCTCAGGTTTTTCAAATTTCATGATTTTCGATGTTTTTGGATTCTTTTCGATTGGGTTCTATTCCCTTAGCCTATTGTGATGTATTCGTTGTGGTTTTGATCAGATTCGACGCGCGAGGAGGCCGATTTGAGAGGCAAGGGCATAGCGAGCTGGGATTTTGGCCGGCTTGAGGTGAGTAATGATAGTAAATGGTATCCTGAGGGTTTGAAACCCCGGATTTGCACAACGTAGTGCTATGTTGAGGTGAAACGCGCGCTTAATAGCGAGCACGAGGTTGTTTACTACTGGGAATTGTGACTTGGTCCGTCTCGTTTTGATATTTTACCGCGCATTTGACTGAGATGTGTTATTACCATCATGATTTGGGCTTATTGCAATATTTTGGGCTTAATACCGACTACTTGAATCCTTCATGGACTTTTATCAATCTTTCCTCACTATTTGATATACTACTTGAACTCAGTCCTGTTGATTATACTGTTTTACAAACTCAGCCACTTTAATTGAATTTTTGAGACTTAATTGATTTTCCACTGTTGTTTGGGCTGAGCACTACTATTTTTTTATGCCCGAGGGGCTTATGATGTTTTCTGGACTGAGTGAGGCTTCCAGGCCTTGTGAGTGATGTGAGGAGTCTTCCAAGCCTTGTGAGTGATGTGAGAAGGCTTTCAGGCCTTGTGAGTGATGTGAGGAGGCTTTCAGACCTTGTGAGTGATGTGAGGAGGCTTTCAGGCCTTACGAGTGATGTGAGAAGGCTTTCAGGCCTTATGTTGATATAGCGCTTGGGCCGTAAGGGGCCCCCTCCAGAGTCTGCACACCCACAGTGAGCGCGGGTACCCATGTGATATGAGAGTGAGCCCGAGGGGCTGATATTATGCTGAGTAATTAATACTGGGCCCGAGGGGCAGATTTTCACTCACTATTTAATTGTTGTTTTACCTGATTTACCGATTTTTAAAAGGAGATTTCATTGACTCTTTACTGCTATTACTGTTAAGTGATGTACTGCCTGATATAGAGTTGCCTTGTGCATTTATGTGTTTTCATGCCTTCAGTTATTATTTATTGTTATTACTCACTGGGCCGGAGTACTCACATTACTCCCTGCACCATGTGAGCAGATACAGGCATAGCAGAGTCTGCACCTGAGCACTGATTCTTTCTAGACCAGGTAGCGAGTTGGAGTGATGAGGTAGCTGTTGACGTCCGCAGCCCCTTGTCTCCCCTATTTTATATCATTTGAGTTTCCTTCAGACTATTGTATCAGATCATTTATTTCGTAGACTTATAGCAAATTCAGTAGTAGCTCATGACTTGTGACACCCTAGTTTGGGCTGTGTCGGGCTCGTATCATATGCTATTATCGCTGTTTCCGTATTTATAACTGTTTTACATGTGTTTTGGTTTTGTTAATGTTAATTAATTGTTAAAAGAGGTGTTTGCTTTGTTCTGGCTGGCCTTGTCTTCACGAGAGGCGCCATCATGGCCGGGTTTTGGAATTGGGCCGTGACACTTATGCAGTCTTCCTGTGGGACACGCTCCCACGACCTTCCGTAACCGATAACAGGTCTGTACATCAAAACCACCGACCGCACTAACGCTAAAAAGCGATCAAGAATTCTGAACCAGGATGCAAAGCCCTTTTTACAAAACACCGATCTTAGGTGATGCTAAAGGCAATACCAACTTACCTTAAATATCGAAACTCCTTTCCTGCTCATCCTAGCTCGTGACATCCTCGACAACACTGACTGCTCCTCACATCAAATTCCATACCACTCACTGCTCCCATGATGCCAACATGTAATAAAACACGATTTTCGTCATAACTCCGGAACCACTAATAGGTTAACTTCATCATATAAAAACTTTTCACTTAACTCACTTCAGGAGATCCATAGTATCACACAGGTGAATTCTCATAACCGTAGAATATACAAATCTCTAAGTAGTGGTCTAAGCCACCATAGCCCTTCTGAAATCTGCTTCCACATGACAAGCCATAACAGTAGAATGCTTCTGAGTAACATCAATTACGACGGCTGACAAGCCTGATGCGTACCGTCACAATCAATTGCATAACTTGATCATGCCGAAGGAACTGATCACTACCACTAATAGGCCAATTCAACTATGGCTAATGAATCTATCTTCTTCCAATTTATCTGTGATTGCCATAGGAACAATATCAACTCCATTCATGACTTACCACACTCTATCAGCACTCATCCCGAGTGACCTTGAATCACGAGACCATACTGTCTCGAATCCCACGAACCGTTTCATACCTCCCAAATGCTGCACTGCAAGCCAGCACATCATAGAACATTTTGGGCCTCCTCTCATAAGCTTCTACAAATGCTTGACTCTTAACCGTACTTATAAGCTCGAAATCATTAGGCACCAGACTTTACTCTTTTGAATCCATTAGGACCGTCGTTGAGAGCCACCCACTCTGACTTGGCCTCGAATATAATTAACTCCATAGACCTTCTAGCACATGAATACCCTCTCGACGAAGCACCTGGCAGAATCATTTCCCTTGAAGCCCACAATTATACGAGGCATAAATCCTGAATCCTTTCTCAAATCTGAACATGAGCCAACAAGGCCAACCATGGCACACCTTTAACAATCCCTTTGCTCAATTCACCACTTATGTTCTTTTCCCGTAGCTAAAATAACCCATCAACATACTAATAACCAGAAACCTCGCAAGTAGTTAACCATGCAACCCAATCATAGGCGGTCGGACTCTCCCACTTAGCTTGAAGCCACTATTACATAACTCTGGAACTCACCGGAATTCTTTATCTCTTATTGACATAACCTTGCGCAATCAACCGCCTAAATTTTCAGATTCTTTCTGTAAAACCCCCTTTTTATACTCTGAATCATCAACCACATTCGCACAATCGATCTATTCGCTGAATAACCAATAGAATTCTTTGCAAAAGCTTCGCCAACCACACGATCATTAACCTGCTCACAGGGAATAACGCGCTTGTGGAAATCACTCCCCGATATCTTCCAACGCTGCTGCACAAGGTGCAAGTTTGTCACGACCCAAACTGGAGGGCCATGAATAGCACCCGGCCATACTTACCGAGTACCAACATACATTTTATCTAACCTTCTTTATTATCTTTTAGGGCTGACGAGATCAATATAAATGGTAGACATGGGTCATGGACAACCAATAATAAAATATGATGGCATGAACATACATAACATGGGATGACTAGACAATCAAGAAACTATATATAAGGTACGAGCTACCACACTACCATGAGAGACTATACAACAAAAACCAGCCGACAAGGCCTACCAAACTATACATGAGTCGACACATGTCTATGAGCCTCTAAAAGAACATAAATGTTGCAACATAGCCGGAACAGGGCCCCGACATACCCATAATATCTATAACAAAAATGTATACCAAGACCACGGCAAGTCCAAAGAAGGGATCTCGCCAATCACCGCTGAACTGGACAGCCTACTATGGTGGGGGAGCTGCGCCTGCCTGTCTATCAGGACCTCCAGCACGACATGCAGCGTCCACAAATAAAAGGACGTCAGTACGAATAAAATACTGAGTATGTAAGGCAGGGAACCATAAGTACGAACAGTAATGTAAGCAGGGATAGAGAATAAACAACCTGTAACATCTGGGTACCTCTAAGGGCTACTGACATGAAATGCGTGATACACATGTATATATACATAAAC
>NW_017674387.1:98226-98839 GCF_001879085.1 Nicotiana attenuata
TTTCCCCTATTAAAACAGGTTTGCTAGCAAAAACTTGCAAGCAGTTAAGCCCAACGTATGGCCTCACAAGGCTACTCAAAGCAATTATGGACATGTACATTATCTACATATCACCATTTTGTATTAAGGAAGAGTATTCTCAAGTTATTGCTTACCTCATAGAGCCGTTTCACCTTCTAATGTATCCTGTGTTCCACCAGCATCCTTGTTATCTTCATTCTGGAATAGGTAAGGATATTTAGAACTCATCTCCTCTTCTGCTTCCCATGTCATTTCTTCCATATTCTTGTTCCTCCACAATACTTTGACAGAAGCTACATCTTTTGTTCTCAGCTTGCGGACTTGTCGATCTAATATAGTCACTGGCACTGCATCATATGATAGATCCTCTGTAACTTGTAGATCTTTGATAGGGACAACTCGAGAAGGGTCTCCAATACATTTCCTCAACATAGATACATGGAATACAGGATGGACAAATTCCAATTCGGATGGCAATTCTAACTCATAAGCAACCTGTCCAATTCGTCGAAGAATTTTGTACGGACCGATATACTGTGGACTCAACTTACCCTTTTTCCCAAAACGCATAACACCCTTCATCGGCGAGATC
>NW_017674388.1:0-86041 GCF_001879085.1 Nicotiana attenuata
ACGCCTTATGAAGAAAGGGGGAGAAAGGACGGATCACCTGTCGATTTGTGATCAAAGAAAACTATACCTGAAGAATGGATAGAGATTTACAAGCACAAAAGGGTAGGCTTGGCTATTAATCTACGCTCATTGATGAGACGGCGACATAGAGAAGAAAGTATACCCTTTGTCACCCCCTTGTCACTTAAAAGTAAAGAAGAGATACACACTTTGGAATCAAAATTTGGTGGGATTTAGGATGGAATCGAATAGCGAATGCACTTGCGGTTAAGACAGGTCCTGCATCTCCTACCTAATGCAATTGACTGACCCGCCATTTCTTTCCTTCAATAATGCCTTCACTTCACTTCAAGACGCTATTTACCAAGGAAAGACTACCTTTTTTTGAATGGAAGAAGCCGAAGGGGTGAACGAGCGCTGCAGTAACGAGCTGTAAGAAAGATGAGCAGAGCATTCCTTCCGCCGGACTTTATAGGAGTAGGGGAGCGTGGTGAGATAGATAGACGTCCAATCCTACAGCAGCTAGTTGCTCGGCCTTAGTCTTGGGCTGATCTCAGACTTCAATCAACCCCTTCGTACTTCGATCCAATCAATCGATCGATCAAGAGGCTAATCTCTTTTGTTTGGGCCGGTAGCTAAAAGAAAGTCTTCTCTTTCTCTTGAACAAGGGAAGGGCAGCATAGCATTAGCTTCAATTGAACAAGCTCAACGTTGAAAAAAAAAGGTGGTAGGCCGACGTTGAACGCTTCAACTTGGCCACTGAAGAAGGCAAAGGCTGGGCGAGAGACTAGGCCAACTTACTACGCCATGCCATGGTTTAAGCTTTAGGCTCCATAGACGGATCTCTGTTTAGGTATTAGGGAGGGGAGGATACCACTCAGCACCGCTCCGTGGGGTTCAATGCCTAACAAAAACGGCCAATAGAAAAAAAAGGGATGTATGGCTGAGGGGAGGAGAGAAAGAACGCATGCATGGAGATTCTGTCTGTCGGAGGTTCGAGAATCTATGAAAGGACATCTAAGGATAAGGTTACAAAGTAAAGGAAGTCCATTACTGAGAGAATTGTTGATCTCGTCTTGCTTGCTGGGAGAGAGGAAGCTTCCGGACCATCTTTTCCAGCCAGATAGCGAGCGATCACTCAGCAATTAACACTAACTGAAAGCGGCCGGGAATGAGTACCTATCCCTTATGGGAATCAAACCCGTGTCTTCGACATGAAAAGACGATGTTCTAACCACTGGACGAATGGGACCAAAAAGCCATTCTTCATAGACCTCAGCTCCGAGAATAGAAGTGGTTCGTTTTGTTTCTATACGCAATTCAAGATTTCGTTTGTGTTCATGTTGGCGATTTCTGATGTGAATTTGGTGAGTCATCCCCCCTTCCTACGGGTTCCCCCCTCCCCCCGACCCAGTGACACACCAACCACGCCCCTTCTCATTCTTCGATCATAAAGCCCCCTGATCCCTTTATTTGTCTTTCATCCCCCCTGAATAAGTAAGACCCCGCTCTTTCTAATTCAAAAAAAAGAGGGGTGAAGTGCCCGTTTGAAGTGGCGAAGGCCTATGCTACAGTAAGAAAAAAAGTACGTTGAGGTTACGAAGTCACTTAGTCGAAATAGAAAACTATAACGAAAGGGAGGCTAAGGTTATGAAGTAAGGTCAGCTGGTTAAGGAAATCGCTTAGCCGTTAATTAATTTTATAATAAAAGAAAAACGAAATTAGTAGTGAGGTGTCGGTATGGAGTTGCGTCAGCTGTGGATATAGACTAGGCTAAGGGACGGACTTCATCTCTTCTATTTTCTTCACTTACACCTTACACTTCAGCCGAGTCTAATGAGGGTCAGGTGTGGAGCCTTCTACTGTGGATCGAGACTACGCAAAGGTAGAACACCACCAAAACTTCGCTGACTTTATCATCAACCTTGATTTCGCTACGCTCAATAAGAACCCGGACGGAAATAGGTTCGTGTTCCGCTTCCAAAGTCAGTCGTCTTTGCCCAAGTGTGAATTGTAGACGACTCTCAAGTGGTTCCATTCCTTCTTACTGTACTTCTGGGTTAACCCAACCCGAATGGGAAGAAGAGGGTCAGCCAAACTGCGGTCCATTTTGTACGTTTGCTGAGCAGACCACTCAGGCATTTTAGAAAAGGGAAGGGAACTTCTCACCCCGAGGGAGGCAGGAAGCGGTAGCTTCTAGAATGGAAGCTTCTCCTTTACTTTTTTAGAGCATATCGCTATTTTGAAATAAAAAAAAGGTTTATGGATGAAGTAATCGGAATGACAAGTGGTTACGGTTGCGGAAAGCGGAGAAAGTCGGGAACCGTCGGTTACCTTTTGAATCAAAGTAGCGACAACCCGAGTATTATGACTACAGGGGGAGAAGCAAAGGTTCGTAGACGGCTTCGCTTCCTCCTCGCTTCTTTCCTGGCGACTAGCTTCTCAAGTGGGTGGCTTGGTAAGCAAGCTATCTTCAGTATCGGTAAAATCCCTATCAATAATAGGCCGGAATGGTAGGGAAGGAGGCCCTCCCTAGATCAGTGGAAAGGGGGGAATCGTCGTTTCACAGCCGCTCCTCTATAACTACCTTTCGCCCAACATGATCACGAACAAAGACAGAGAATTGCATAGATAGGAGGACGAAACGAACCAACCCAGTTGTCCTGATCGGAATGATTGAAGAAATAAAGAGAATTGTGGCTCCTTTCATCCAAGGGACATCGTCGGAGAACAATGTCGGGGATAGGGTGAGAACCTTCCGTTGGTTACGCCCTTGTTGTGTCGGTTCTTCCATATTTAGATATGGAGATAGATCCATATAGAGATCTATATCTTTCTATCGATAAATAGATCTATTGAGAAATGGATATTGATCTGGTTTCAAGATCTATGAACAAGAGAGATCCCTAAATATCCATTTGAGAAAATAGATGAATAGATAGGGCGAAGCCAGCTGAAGGAAGGTCGCGTTAGCGCCCCTTATTTCACTAAAGCAAGAAGGGAGAAAGTTGACTTTGAGAAAGAAGGGCTTCTATTTAGATTAGTTTCTTAGTAAAAGATAAGGCAAGAAGCAAGGGCGTAGCAGCTGCGCGAAGTTGCGCCTTAGCGCATCCGTTTTCTTGCTCGTTAGCGCCCCCCCTACCCCTATTATTTATATTATAGTCATAAAGGAACTAAAGGAAATTTGACAACCTTACTAATAGAAAGGGGATGCGCTCAAGCATGCGAAGAAAGCTCGAAGAGCTTCTCTTATATTATAGAAAGGTTTGTAGAAAGGGGATTCTTCAAATATCCCATGTTGTAGGGGCTTCAAAGAAAGCTTGTAGTTTAGGGGTGCGCAGGTTTTCCACCCTATACAAGACAAGGGGCTAGCGCGCAATGGCTTTCTCTGATAGAGGCTCGCTTCTTCAAGTTCAAGTTCCGCTTGCTGCTTCTCATTTTGATAGGAGTAGGTGCTTGCAGCTCGCTCGCTGTCTACTAAATGAGCCTTCACTGCCCGCCCGGCCCCTATCTTTAATCTTAAGTAAAGTGAAGTCAAATCAATGAAGTGAACAGCCCAACTTCTTTGTTTGAAGCTTTGCCAGGAAGCTTCTACTTGTTGAAGCTTTGTTTCCCCTAATTCCGAAACACAACAATAGACTTGCCACTATAGTATAGGAAAAAGCTTCTCTTTGATAAGCGGTCATAGGGGAGTTCAGAAAGGATCTGATCGTAGATAGAGACTTCAACCTGTGCGGGGGTAGGGGCGGATGTAGCCAAGTGGATCAAGGCAGTGGATTGTGAATCCACCACGCGCGGGTTCAATCCCCGTCGTTCGCCCATCAATAAATGGACCGTTTGTTTCGGAAACACAAGACAAACCTAGAAAGAATTTATTCTGCAAGCCATCTCGAGGCTTTCAAACGCATCCAAGCAATTGGTATCCGATCAGCCGAGTTTTTTACTATGGGACAAGTCAAGATCATCTCACTTAGAAGCTGCTTTTCGGATTCTGCGATTACATCAAAACCGTTACCGGGAACGTAGGTTGATTCTTGTCTATGTCATCCTCTCTTCAGCTATCTTGTTACTGTTATACTGATTTCATTAAGGCAGTTGATTATTCTGATTGGATTTCGAACATCGTCCCCCATAGCCCCAAGAGGGATGGACGTGTTCGCGTACGCATCTATTTTTGAAATCTCAATAAAGCATGTTCCCAAAGATGATTTTCCGCTGCCGAACATTGATTTGCTTGTTGACAAGACTATTGTGAAAGTATGCCTACTACTCTTTTCTGACGATTCAAAATTCTCGTCGTCGGCTTCCTCGAGGTAGAGTTTGTTTTGTAATAGGAGCCCCGTTGGGCTTTTGCGGAGCTTGGCCTGCTTTTGCATTAACTCACCATTTGGTGATTTGGTTCGTAGCAGCCCAAGTATATCCAGGAGTTCCTTTTACACGCTACGCTATCCTCGGCGACGATATCGTCATCGGAGATGAGCGGGTGGCTGAGCATTATCGGGAGCTAATTTCGCCACTGAATGTTCCATTTTCGTTAAAGAAATCGTTAGTATCGTCAGTTGGTGCTTTGGAGTTTGCTAAGCGGTTCTTCGTACGCGGAGTGACTAAGGACTTTTTTCCTGTCTCCTGTCACATGTTAAGATCCTTAGTTAGTTCCATATCCCTTGTTCCTGTAATGAGGGCTATTATGTCTAAGGATCTTCTATTGTCGTATTGTTTGCGAGAAGCTGGGTACCAGGTGTATACTCGATGCACGGCGCCTCCTAGGAGACACTGGAATCGGTATTTCCTCGTCTTTCACTCGTCGAACAGTGTGTGTCCTCTCCCCTTTTGGATCTGGTTAAGCGTAACCACTGGTAAACACTTAACCTCTTATCAACAAGGTATGGTGAGGGAACCTGATTAGGCTCTTGACCCCTCGATTCCCGAAAAACTCGGTGATCTCGAAGTTTTTCGAAGCCTGGTCAGAGTACGACTGGTTAGGGGGGCATAGGTTTTGTCCGAATGGATGAAGTCCATTCTCTCTTACTGGTCTTGGTATTACACTATCGCGGAGGAAAAAAATACTCCCATTAAGGCGCTACTTAGCCCATAGGTTGTGCCACTGGTGACTAAGCATACAAAGAAATTATATCATTTTTATAATAACTAATAACGGCATAGTCTTCCGGTGTTACGACCTGGTGCTCTCTTGTGAAGAGCCAAAAGCTCTTGATGTAGGGAGGTTCGGTCCAGTCTGTTCACCACAATTTGCGCCCTATTTTAGACTAAAGCAGGCGGGGTGGCGACCTCGTCTTAAGATAAGATATAGGCAATAAGACTTTAAGCGCACCTGAGCGCCTTTGCCCATAGAGAATACTGGGGACGAAAGTCTCTTGGGGGGGGGGGGGTTCTATGGAGCAAGTCTCCCATTTCTTTCGCAAACCAGTAGGGACAACCCCCCCAAAAAAGGAGTTTTCCACGCGACGATCTTTATTTGAAATATGAGCCGCTAAAATTTTTCCCTTTTGAATGTATTTACCCCTATGAACCTGATGCATACAAGTCTTTCTGTTTGTTGGAAGGCTTATATATAATACATAACAAAAGGAATGCTTATAGTGTATCCATTACCTGATAAAACGATCTTTTCCGGTAAAAAAAAAATGATCTTTCCCTTGTGTTCGGCTATAGCGGAAACCCCCAAATCTAGAGCTTATGGTCTTAAGTTCCAACCCAGTTCCAACAATGCACTTCTCGGCACATCATCGGTAGGGGAAAGCGGAACTGCTTGACGTTGTATACTAAATACAACAAGCCCGATCCGCATCATTATGCTCAATAAAAGGAATGAGGGAACCTAAAATAAAAAATATTGGAAGGAAGGGAAAATTGGAAGATGAATCTTTTCCCCGGAGCTGGAACAACTTGTTCTTCCTGACCCGATTCAACGCCAAAAAATTTCTTGTCCCTACCATAAAGTATTCATATTTCCTGAAGAAAGCATCTGTTCCTTGATCTCTAAGATATTTCATAAAACTCTGTATGGATCCTCAATCACCAATCCTTGCATGAATATGGGTTGTGCTCGAGAGGCTATGAATCGATTGGACCTGCCAATCGAATGAATCGTAACACTCGTAATGATCGACTTTACGAAGATTCCATTTGATTCCGGAAGCTCGTAGCATTGGTCCGGCACAATTCCCAAACTTAAGAAGCTGGGGGCGTGCCCGCCGGCCCCTGACCTGCCTCCGATTACTGAAAGTGAATTCGTTTTCAATTATCCTAAGCCGGCCTATCATTCATTGGTTAGGGTTAGGGAAAAAAGCTAGCTGGAAGTAATCTCTTCTTCTCAGTGAAAGCTAAAGGCCCTGGTATAGTAGGAGTGTGGTGCGTGCTCTCTTTATTCTGTAGATGCGCTCCTGGGAAGGGAAGCCAGAACTTTTGATGTAGATCGATCAATCCCGCCCTATTCAAGTGATCGCCCCGACCCGAGCGAGATTGGAGATCGCCTTAATGATTGTTCGTAATGGGCCTACCATTTAACGTACGTATGTCATGTAGTTTTTGTTTTTGTACCTTTGCCGTCCCTCAGACCCTCTCCCACCTTTTCTATCTATCATTAGAAGTAGGGCGGGTGGCGTACCTCACTGAGCTATCGATCGCGAAGCTATCGCCCGGTTCAACCAACCGTCCGTCCTGGTGCCTTTCCTACTGATTTGACCGCTTCTCTTCGTTAATCCGGGTTCACCTTGGCCCTCGCCCCAGAGTTCTTATGAAGACTCTGGTGGTGCATGTGTATGATAGGGCCCCCCATAAGCGCCAAAGATCGGTGATGTTGTCATGATAAGTGTGGGAAGTCGATAGTGTACTCGATGATTGAAGGACCTATCGACTTGCATTAACTTCCCGTGGCTAGTAGGGGGAACTTTAATGTAATTGCGGATCCATTAGAAAAAACTTGGGGGTCGGCCTCCTGACTTCAATGCCTTTATTGAAGTGATGAGCTTTGAAGATATGATTTTCTCGTTTGGATTATTTGATTGGGCTTTCAATGACAGCAAATTGACTTGGAGCAATAATCAAACCGGTCAACATTGTATCTGGGCCAGACTAGATAGAATCCTTTTGAATGGGGACTGCCCGCTTCTATATAAAAGCCGTTTTGCTTCCACCAGAGTTGACCATTTGCCTAGAGTATCCTCTGATCACTCTCCTCTAGTAATCTTCTTAGAAGATTATAATACTCGCAGGCCTGGGGTCTTTCGTTTCCAAAGAATGTGGATTCGGCATTCTGATTTTCACATTGATCTCAACCATGCTCGGGAAATCCTTTTCAAGTCTTCTCCAGGAAGATTGACTCGACAAATAAAGCACTGAATTGGCGAACTATTTCAGAATATAGAAATGCCGAAAACGAAGAAGGCCAATTTGCTCTTGAACAGAGTTGGTCTGCTGATAAGAAAACTCCGTTAGATTCGGCCAAGAGTAACCTCGAAAAACTTCTGCTTTACGAAGAAAGATAGAGAATAAGCACCTTGAACCAAATTCAGAACTTGTCTCTGTATGGCAGGAAGCTCTCAATTTATTTCATACATTACTTTCTTCTCAAGGTTCGGTGCTTGAAGATGAGATCCTTGAGACCATCCCCTCTCTAGTCACAGAGGAAGATAATAAGATGCTTACGAGCCCTCCTAATATGGAAGAAGTTCAAAAGGTAATTTTGAGCATGTCGGCGCGCACTAACCCAAAAAAAGGTCTCCCCTATCCTTTAAAGCCTGATGGCTTTCCGGATTCTTTTTATATAGAAAATATTGTTGGGATTTCAAAAACTTCCAGCTGGTCACCTTATTTCTTCGCTGAAGGTGCGATCCCCCGTTCCATCAATGCTACTTTCCTTGCTTTGATTCCTAATATTTTTATCTAGGACTACCTCTATTTTAATCTAAAAAAAAAAAATTTCTCATCTTCTGGATAGAGTATAAAATAAAGTGGTAGGAGATGAAAGCATTGTTATCCAGTGGGGGGCGGCTTATTTTGCAAACATGTTCTTTTCTCGATGCCTATACACCTTCTTGCAGGGATTCCAGTTTCAAAGGGAGTTCTTGACCAGTTGGAAAAAATGTTAGCTAACTTTTGGTGAGGCGGTGATGAAGACAAAAGAAAGCTTCACTGGATATTTTTTGATACTATGTGCCTACCTATTCAGGAAGGGGCTTTGGGTCCTCCTACTACAAGACACTTTCAAGAGCTTTCAAAAGCTTTTCGTATGAAGTTTACCTGGTCAATAAGAGGGGGGTACTTTCAATGAGAAGAATATCAGAGAGCCAGGGGTGGAACCAGAAATCAGTGCTAGCTCCATTTCCAATCCACCATTTTGAGCCCTTAAGTATTGGTGGGGTTGCCTGAAAATAGAACTGATTTCACTCTAAGTCCTGACAACCAGGTTTGGAAGCAGCAAACCATAGGGGCTTTCAGATAGTTTCTTTTGAAAAAAGCAGTCCAAAGTATGACTCCCTCTTATTGACCAGGCCAACTCCTTTACTAGTTATTTCTCCAAAATCATAGATGTGCTTGACGCACATGGAAACTGCTTTTTCAATGATATCGAAGCATTTTTGCCTCACAGAGTGGTTTATGATATCAGGAATAGTGGTATATTCACATCTCATCAGGAGGACAGGGGGATATGGAAAAAGAATCGTAGTGAGTCATTTATTCTCAAAGCTGGTTGGGAATCGATAAGAAATCGAACGGGCATTCAAGCTTGGACTCAATTTATCTGGGATAAAGCCATTCCTACAATAATTAGCATTTTTGCGTGGAAGCTCTTATTTGACTTTGTATGCGGGGATTTCAGAATCTGTTAAGGGAATAAATTCAGACGAAAGGTATAAGATTAGCAAGCAAATGCTTGTGCTGTTCGGAGCATGATAAATAAAGTATTGATCACCTCTTCATCAAGAGTGAGCTTGCTATGGAGGTTTGGAACCATTTTGATCGCCTTTTCAATATAAGATCCTTCCAAACGGATTCCATTCAGTCCCGGCGGTTTAACAGATCTCGCAGGAAATCCCAAGTTGGCTACGTCACGTCTATGCTTACTATTTTTTCAGTTTGGGAACTCTGGAAGGAAGGCAATAGCAGTAAATTAGAAAACCCAATATCTCAACCGGCTGCTATTATTCAACAAATTACGGACTGGCTGAAAGACTGTTCTCAGCTTCTTGACATCAGATCATCTTGGACGTTTACTGATTCTATTCTTCTGGATGCGCTCTACATTCATCAAGCTCGTAAACTCGCAATTGACTCCAAAATCATTGTTGATTGCTTCAATGAAAATAAAGAAGCCCCTAAAATTACCCATACCTAGACTCATGGTGGAGCTTCATTTCATCCAAATTCTCGGCTGGCCATTTCAAAATCGTCTATACATTTAGAGAAAACAACAAAGTGGCAGACTCTTTAGCAAACTTCGGCTGCGATTCTCAGTTTGACTATAGGTTTTCCTCTACAGCTGATCTTCCTCAACAAATTCAGGTTTTTTCTCTCAAAAAAGTGGGCTTATTGAATATCATATTGGTTTGGCTTTGTTCACTTTCATTTTATTAGCAGTAATGTTTTTGGCTGTCTTGTAGCTCTTTGTGAGCAGGTCTATGTACTTTTTTTTTATGGGTAAGGTTTTGACATCCTCCCCCTTAACCCCCCGGCGGGGGGCAGATGGAGTATTGACGAAGATGCTTGGGACTGAACACATCCCCCTTTACTTAGTAGGGCTTAGGAACGATGTTGGCAAATGATTGTTGAATATAGTTACTCACCTCACAGCCCAATTTCCTCTGTGGGGTGTATACCGGCCGGGTTGCTGCCCGGAGGACCAAACCTGACTGCTGGGACAAGCTTGGTATACTGTCTTCCCTTTATCAGCAGGCGGTATAGTCGCATTGCAATTATTCCACCAGTACGGGTCACTTTATCCGGATGTAACAGTGTAGTAGCAACTGCAGACGGGGTCGGCATGAGACGTCGGTTCTTGATTAACATCCTTTTGCCACTATCTTTCTTTCCGAAAAATGCAGCCCCTACCATTAGTCGTCTATGGAGATCTGGGATTCGGTATTGAATCAATCCAACATTTCGTTCGGTCACTTCAGCAGTCATAAAAAAAACCTAATTCTATTGAGTTGATTCCATCTCCTTGACTTTGTTCACATTCAGTAGCAGCTTGCTGGTGTCCTTTCAGGTCAGGAACTCCTGCAATAGGCAGCTAGCCTATTGGAAAAAGACTACTCTCATCCCTCTCCCGAGGTAGTCGTGCTTCTTAAGTCGATGTTGACCTGTATATAAGTCAGATGTTGGAAAGGGAAGCCCCCATAATATAAGCACTCTTTCAGTCAAGTAATGCCTTTAGAGCCTATAGTATAGCTGAGTAGCTAAGAGCTTCTGGTAATTTAAAAACGTAGGAATCGACTTGTTTTGCGTTAATGGGGCTTTGAGGGACGTCTTCTCTTTCCCTTATCAAGCAAGTCACACCTAATCGCCCTTGATGCCATCTTGATAACTGGACTGAATGTCTCATCATAGTCTATACCCTATTGCTGGTTGTAGCCTTTGGCTACCACGCGAGCCTTGTAGCGATCAATAGTCCCATCAGACTTTGACTTTCTCTTGTATAACCACTTGCGAGCCGATACACAAATTTCTAAATCAAAATTTAGCAGGAAAATGGGATGAAGCCCGCCAGAAAGCTTTTGACAAAATAAAGGACTCCATTCTAGTGCCTACAACGCCAGGAAGCCTTTATTACTATACCTATCAGTCACTGAAACCACTATGGGGTCTATGTTGGCTTAATACGATGAAGACAGACGGAAGTAAAGGGCCATATACTACCAACGTAAGAAAATGACTGACTACAAGACCAGGTATACCAATTTGGAGAAAACCTGCTTGGCTTTGGTTTGGGTAAGGCGGAAATTGAGGCATTACATGCTGTCTTACCCAGTACATTTAATAGCTTCCATGGACCTACAAAAAAAGTCTTTGTTCGAGAAACCCGCCTTAACGTAACGGGAAGGACCGCAAGATGGTTACTGCTTCTGTCTGAATTCGACATCACGTATGTAACCAAAAAGGAAGGGCGATAGCAGAACACCTTGCACCCTATCAAGGAGGAACATGAGTTTAAGGATTGCTTCCCAGACGAGGAAATAGCTGTCACAGAAGAGGAGGGCATGGAAATTTGACTTTGATGGCACGACTAATCAAAATGGGTACGGAGTAGGGGCATTGCTGATTGCACCTGATGAATCGCACACCCCCATTGCCATTAAGCGGAACTTTTAAGGAACTAAGAATACCACAGAAGATGGAGCATGTATCCATGGATTAAAGACTGCCTTGACCCTGGGAATATAAGAAATCGAAGTATTTAGGGATTCGACGCTTATCATCTGCCAAACTCAAAAGAAATTAAAAACAAAATATGAAAAACTTTTGACATACCATGCTTATCTTGAAANGGAATGGGCATTTTCGGGCGGGGGGCGGTTTGGTTTCAAGGCCCTCGCAGCAGGAAGAGGCAGTTGTCATTTGAAAGGAAAGGCCCTTTGTATAGAGTTCGAACCCGCGACTTCTGGCGTGACAGACCAGCACTCTAACCGACTGAGCTATTTCCCCCTTTCGTCGCTACTTTGATTCAAAAGTAACCTACCGGCCTATTAGTTTACAAAGTCAACATCAGAGAGTATTCTTAACAGCTGTACTAATGCCGTTCGCCTTTGGTACTTCAGTAGGGCTTGCATACGAAGGGCTTGCGGGGTGAACGGCATTCTGTTGTACTACTAACACTAGCTGTACTAGAGTAGTTTAGTAGCGCCTTTTGAATCAAAGAGGCTCACCCTTTCCGAAAGGCGAACAGCCTGCTTTGCAAGCAAATATATAGCCCCCGCCCCTTTGAGTCGTTGCGAGCCGGAAAGCGTACCGGCTGTTTGAGTCACGAAAGGAACAAGCAACGGATTGATTAAGCGATAACGCGCTCAAGCCTATAGTGTTAGCCTCGCGCATCCATTTTCTTGCTTGCTTAATCTTAATATTATTATAATAATATATATATAAACAAAGAAGAAAATCCTTTTTTTATCCAATTGTTCATTCCTGGGAAGAGAAAGAAGCAAATAGAGCAACGGCCGCTACAATTGCTTTAGCGCTAGGTCTCTCGAGCCTTGCCTTTTTCCATGTCTCCCGAAGAAGATTAAGAGCTGAAAGCGAATTCCCAATTATCTTACACTGGATCAGTAGAAAAACCTTTGTCATTACAATAGGAAATAGATGCGAAGCTGTTCATTTATCCAGTTGAGACTGCAACAATTTCTTTTGCGGGAACCGAAATAAGAGCTTGAACAGGAGTTGCTGTCGATATTGGCAACGTTTTTAGGGAGCTCTTTGGGAGCGAAATGACTGACGCGCTAGGAGTGGTCTTTAAGAGCCTGCTTTCGAGTCACCCGGTGAATTTACCAACCCTGTTCGACTTCATCGCTACGCCCCTTACCTCTTCATTGGGAGCAGGTTGACTATAGAGGGTTCCCCCCTAATTGAACTCAAGCTTCTTTTTATGCTATTTGGAGCGAAATTCACTAGAACTAGAAGGAGTGAATAGCTACAATTGCTTTAGTGAGTCTTAGGCCCCTAACCGGAAATACGCTATTTGGACTACAATGACTTTTGCACCAACTCTTCTGGAAGCAGGGGCCGAAACAATGCTTTAGCGATAGGAGCGGAATCCCCTTTTGGTTTGGACTTCCCCTTAAGCTGATCAAGCTGCTGATCACTCTGGTCACCCGGATCTTGCTGACTCTATTAAATCGGAGAATTCTGGTGCTGTCTCACATAAACTCCTCAATAGTTCCACCCCTCCCCTCTAAGGGGAGACAAGGGAACATAATGGCCCACCATCACAGGGAATCTCAAAGCCCCGAGCTCCGTAGTAAGGCACATGTTCGAAAAAGGTGACATGTCGAGAAAGGTGGAATCGTCGTGTAGAAGGATCATTAACACTTGTAGCCCTTTTGAGAGGGGGGTACCCCAACCTCACTCAAGAAAACACATAGAGTGAGATGTAGGGCTCAGTTTGTCTTGTGCAGGAGATGGAATTTTAACAAAGCACGTGCATCCGAATACTCTGAGGTTTGAATAGTCATCTCTTTGAAAGAGAGTAAAACGCCCAAAGATAACGTGTAGAGGAGATCGCTCACCAATAATAGGAGCCATCGTCTTCTTACTCAGATAAGCGGCCATCATTAAATTGGCTTTACTAGGGATCCTATAATAGGGAACTTTCATTCCCAGTAGAAGTCCTCGAGCAACTTGCCTAATACTAATAAATAAGGGGAAGGCCCAACATTTTATATTAGTATAAGGAAGGCGCTAGCTAGCGCCCAACCTATACAAGGGCTTTCCACCTCCATTTGGTCGTGCTGCTATGATGTAACGTGCAGTCGTCCCAAGGCAGCAGGATGTATGGTATAGGGCCCCCTATTTTATCTCCCTTAAAGTCCTTTATGGATTTCGAGTCGGGAATAGAGCTGTGGCTTATTCGGCGCTATATCACAATTCATTCTCGGGCATAGCTGTTCACGAAAGGTGGCATGGGACATCTGTCAGCGGCGGGAGTCTTACATCCGAGCGAGAGGTCAGACCAATCCCATTCATCCTGGTCTGATCCGAACAGATCTTGTTGAATGAATTGATCCATTGTTGTATGCCCTACTTCTTAGTAAATTTCTTCCTACTCGGACCCGCCGTACTTCCTTTGACTACTCCTGAGATATAGTGGAAACATTTTGTTATGGTGGAGAGTGGGGAGTGAAAAGACCAATGCAGCAGAGAACGACTGCATGAATCGGAATCCACTTATTAAGACAGACGACCGAGAAAGAAAGGCTCCGCGTTCGAACATTGGTTGATCTTAGCTTAGCGTGCTAGCCGCTGCTTCATTTCGTATAGTGATAACGCTTTCTCTTTCTTAGCGCTCCGCCCCCCTTGTATAGTAAGGGCTACTTTGGTTGCGCGGCTTTCTCTTATAGGGTGACTTGACTCAGCTTGACCTACTTGACTCAGCGGTTAGAGTATCGCTTTCATACGGCGAGAGTCATTGGTTCAAATCCAATAGTAGGTAAAACCGACCGAAACCCCTGCTTTTGCCAGCATGACAGCAAGCACGGACTGGCAGCAAGGAGTCAATTGAATGATCAAAGCATCGGTTGCTTCCACCTGTGGCCTTCTTCGACCGCCTTGACACCTTAATATCAAGGAACCCCCCCTATTCCACAAGTAGGTGGAGACCTGGAGGGTCGGAAACCCCAACGGGAAACCTTTCACCGCGCCACACGATTCTTTCGCGAAGCGCTCTTTCCACTCCTGCCCCCGCAAGCAAAGAGGTTTCAAGATACCAGGCGACCAAGTGAAAAAAAAAAAAGCTCCGAGCAAATCTTCTAGAGAGCGTACCCTTAGTTTCGACTCTTTCTCTATTCTAAAAATAGAAAAAAGAAAAAGAAGCCAATTTTTATTCTATGGACCCCTTCCACCAGATTACTTTACTGACTGTAATTCATTCAAAAAGAGTAAAGGAACTGGTTTAACAAAAGGGCTCTCAAAAGTGATCTGATACCTTCTTCCCTTGGTCTGGGAGGTAGGTTATGTAGGCGACAACTGTTCATAGGTTGCTCGATCAGGCCAAATAACCGATTTTGAGTATGCCTGAGATTGCCATAAGACCTTCTCCCTCTTGGAAAGAGGCTAATCAAAAGGGGGCACTTTTTCCATTTTACTTTTTTGAAATTTTCCGCTTTCTTGCCTTATTATATTATGGGAGTACAATGTTTATGGATAGTATGTTGCATTGGTTAAAACTTTAACCTCACATCAGTGCCTAGGGCCTACTGAAGCGCTGCAGATCCTAGCAGAGTATCATGAATGAAGGCCTAAGTGATGCTCATCAGTGTCGGGACAGCGCCAAAAAACGAATAGATAGGTGGTTCAGTATAGTTTTAAGTAAATATCAAAAAAAGAGTTTGTTAATTATATACCATATTTTGATGGTTGAGTGACGAAGGAGAAGAGAGATAGCATCCCGACTGGCTAGCGATGAGGAGAAAAGAATCCCAATGTATGGTCCTAATTTAAACACGCCACCTACACGACTCACTACATAGGTTTAAGGAATGCAGGATAATATGGTTCCTCATCCCTCGATATAAAGAAGTTTAGAAGGCAAGAATGATAAGCATTCGGGCCTCTAAAGCAAGATTAAAGTGTCCTCTTGGATAAGAAGACCTAAAACACCAGTCAAGGGAAGAAGGTCGGTAACAAAAGGGAATCTTTCTTTTTCAGTTAAGTCTGCGCATGAATGATCCACTTGCCGCCGCTGACGTGACCATCTCCAAAAGATATGCCTCAATCTGTGGCAGATCAACTATAGGGGGAATGTGTTGGGAGACGACCTCCCGCCGCGGTAGTATGAGCCTTCCCTTTCCTTGATGTTACACAGGATGCGCAATGGGGGGTAGTACGAGGTGACTGATAGCATTACATTATAAGAATAGAAAGAGATGTTAAAAAGAACGACCATGGAGACTTGGGGATCTAGAGCAGNGTTGCGCTAACTCGCTAGCGCTAGCGCACTATGGCTTTTCAGCCTCCTGCAGGTCCCTTCATTCTCTCCGCCTTACACGGACTTAAAAGAGTACCTAAGGCGGATTAGTGGTTTATTTTCAAAAGGGATTTTATTTACCGTAGCTTTTAGACAGCTAACAACTAAGCCACTAATCATACAGCTAATAAAATAAAGTCGGTCACTACTGAGAAAGCTCATAAAAGTCGTTTCAGGTTCAAGGGCTAAAGCTTCTCTTAGGAGAATCCCTTCGCTACACTCGACTTAAAGGCACCTACGAACTCACTCATAAGGAAACTCATCAAGTAGGTCTTTCGAGTCTTTCAAGTACTGGCGAAGCTTTAATTGAAGACCTTTCAGTGCCCTTTCGTTTGGTCCCCTGGGTACCTTCTCCGCACTTACAGGTAAGCATTTCAAGTAGATAAGATCATAAAAGAAGAAATGGGAAGGAGTTCTGCCATTATGCGCTATTATTTTAATCCGAAAGTCAATCATTCCCAGCTTTGATATGAAGGTATGGGGGAGATCAAAAGGGAGTATGTTAGTCAAATAGAGGGCTCTCACGGGGGTGTAGTCCACGGCTTTAGCCTTAAGCTAGGTTGGGCTGTAGTTCTTGTATTGGGCGAACCCAAGCGTTAAATAGCGCCGTTTAGTGGCGTGCAGGGAGTAGTCGTCTTGTTGCTGGTAGGTGCGACTATATGAGTTGACAACAATACACCGCGGTATGTGTGAGTCAAGATTTTACTTAGTGATCCGAAGGAGCAGTTTGAATTATTGCAGACTGGTTTCCTCCCATATACCCCCGCTGATGCGTATTTCCTACCATTGAAGAAAATAGAGAAAACTGCTAATCCCACCCACGTCGTAAACGGATGCCCTACCTGATCCATTTCAAATCCAGCCGGAGGTCTTCGAGCCTTGTTACGGACTAAAGTCCTAAAGAAAAGTGACCCCATTCCCTCCCCAGCCCAGGTCAAAGGTCTTCCCGCCCTTTTTTTTTTTCAGGGGCAGAGTCAAGTTCGTTACGGTCAGCAAATCAGCCCCGCATCGTATCGATAGCGATTCAGATCACCTCCCCAAGCCTGCCTAACCTAATTGTGTGTGAGCAATCAATCGTGACAAGTCGACCGATCCATAATGAAAGCACCTGTAGATAGAAGCCGTTTGTCGACCGGTGGACTCATCCTCAATGCCGTTTAGGCTCTCCAGTTAAGTCGGTTGTCCTCCGCCTTTCTTTCCCATGCCCGAGATGGCCTTATGGTCAACTTCTATTCTGCTTGTTGGAAGGTTCGTCCGGATCTCTTCCCGGGTCAACCCACTCAATATCCGAGAGAGGGTAGGCTTTTGGCGGCCGCAGAGACGGCGGATAAGGCAGCGGATGATACGTACTTGGAAATAAGCAGATCATAGATAAGTTTTTTCATGCCTCGACTCTCCCTCGGTTCGTTCGAAAATCATGGTAGTCTTTTCATGGAGATTATTGGGAACGGAATTGTGCCTGGGGTTAAGAACAACGACAAAACTGCCTTCTGTCTGTTGCCATGGAATGTATAGGTAGGGATTGTTTTATGCTTGGAAAGCCCGTTCCGCGCTCTCTATCCCCTTTTTTGGGGGTCCCCATGAACCAGTTTTTAGTAGTCGTGTTCGCCTTCTTTCTTCCTTCCCTTCCACACGGAAGGATCATGGGGTTCTCCCAACATACATATCCGGGGGTGCAACTGTTTAGTAGGCAAGGATCGGAACGGGCGGATCCCAGGTCGAATTCCTGATCTATTCGTTTCAGCCTTAGAGGATTGAGCTTTTTGAGAGCACCGCACTGCGATTGAATGGCGGATTTCAATGATGAAGAGAAAAGTCTAGTTCTCTTTTCATTTGAAAGGGGAATGGATGTCTTATTGAGAGTGATTACGGAAGAACCTTTTCATAGAGGAGAGCGATAGGCCGGTTTGAAGAGCAAGCTTGAAAATAAATGGAGAGGTCATTCATTCATAGCAGAAAAAGCGCTCACTCACTCGTATCTGAAAAAGGCAGGCGGGGGGCTCTCTATCCTTAAGATAAGATTTTTTTCATTCTTAAAAGCCTTCTTTCATAGATAATCAGTAGTATTCCTCTCGCTAGCTATTCTGAGTAAGAGGGGGAGGACTTGATGTGACTACTATTAGACCTCCAACCCCGAGAGACTCTACAATCATTATGAGCGGATAACCCTTTCCCTTCCCTTCTATAGAGAGGTTGCCCCTTTCTCCCCGGGTACGTTCACTCACTCCCAGTGCCTACCATTTCTATATACTTTTGAAAATAGAGAGGTAGTCGCAGCAGGAGAAGCACCCCTAAACCCCTCGAGATCACTCGACCCCGACCGGTCAATCTCCTGTCATTGCTATCTCGTGCGCGAAGGGTTGCTCATGCTTCCCAAACGTCACGCATTTTTTAGGTCATTAGTCAACAGCTCCCTGGACAGCGAAATAGGGGTGACTTCACATTGTTTCCTGACACGCCTATCTTTGTTTTAGGGAAATCCTCTCCCCGTTCAGGCGGATGCCGCACCTTGCGCTTGTGAATGAGTGTGATATATACCTCTTTGCTCAGCACGTGACTGTGTACCCCGAAAATGGAAGCTGCATGTCTTCGCCCGCTCCCGGTTCATGGTGGAATCCATTGAATGCGTTGGTAAAGCACGGGATTACGGCCGAAAAGCGGAGGTTTCCGCTAGGCGAAGGAGCTCACAAAATATCCTAACTCTCTATGGGCAAGAAGCAAGGGCGCAGCTGCTGCGCGAAAGCCGGTCTTACCTTCTATTATATTAGTAAAGGGCCTTTAGGCTTGACTAATAAGATATATAGGGCTTTTCCCTTTACTAGTAAGAGGCAAAGATCATCAGCTTTTAGTCATCTATCTCGCTACCTACTCCTTTTGCAAAAAGGCTTTGGGGATAAGATCAGACTCGAGAAATAGTCTACTTCAAGGCTGCAGGGAGGACTACGCTCTGCAGGTGGGCATCACTATTTATCATGTCAAGACGGAATTCCGGTTTGTTTTTGAAGGTGATCAAAAAGATTCGACGAAAACCGGGCATACATTCNAAGATTAAAAGTGTCCTCTTGGATAAGAAGACCTAAAACACCAGTCAAGGGAAGAAGGTCGGTAACAAAAGGGAATCTTTCTTTTTCAGTTAAGTCTGCGCATGAATGATCCACTTGCCGCCGCTGACGTGACCATCTCCAAAAGATATGCCTCAATCTGTGGCAGATCAACTATAGGGGGAATGTGTTGGGAGACGACCTCCCGCCGCGGTAGTATGAGCCTTCCCTTTCCTTGATGTTACACAGGATGCGCAATGGGGGGTAGTACGAGGTGACTGATAGCATTACATTATAAGAATAGAAAGAGATGTTAAAAAGAACGACCATGGAGACTTGGGGATCTAGAGCAGGTCTTTCTTGTATATCCCTCGTGTCGAGAGCAACTTCCTCGAATATCAACGCAGGGAGCCGCGAGGAGAGGACTTACAGGGCTCGATCTACGGCTGCGTCCCGTGGTTTGGTAGAATAGACACTTCCAAGGATAGTCTACACACACAAACCCAATCTCGTTTTCATAGGGTTATGGTGGCACTATGTTTAAATTGACTTCCCCTCCCCTTCAACCTGCCCCAACTCCCTATATATATTATCAAATAGAAGAGTCAAATATAAGAAATGCAGTAATCCTACCCATTGTGAGAGGCATCTTCCACTTTGTAATTGAAGGGTTCCAAACCTCGCTTCGTCGCTCAGTCCCTTGCTTCTTTCCTCCTCTTTTTCCTTTCCGGCTCTTTATACCAATGTGATTTAATTCCAGGTGCATATTTCAATTACGTCTTCCATGATTCTTAGATCCAGAGGTAGGACCGGTCCATCAATAGCAGCATCCCTTCCTCTCGCACCTGGTCTAGTATCTCTTAGGTCGATATCCAGTAGCTCCAGTAGCAGCAGAGGGAGAAGATCGGTAGTAGAAGGTAACGAACTAGAGACTCAGAGAGAGATCAGAAGCAAAACTCGGCAAGGCAAGGAGAAGGCGGAACCCAGGTGCTACACTAAACTAGGCGTTACCTGGGGCCGCACGACTCAGGCAGACTCTCTACCCGTGCGCGTGCCTATTTCGCTTTAGGAGGTATCAGAGCGGAGTTTTGGGTAAAAACCTTTCGATTTCTGCTAATTCTCTTCTTGTTGTACCATGTACATGACGATAGCAGTGGAGTGCTGTCAGCGGCGGCTGTTGTTAAGGAAACACTCAAGGATCGAGTGACCCAACTTGATGGCAAGGTCGACCATTTGGACGGACAAGTGTAGACTATGGCAGAAAGGCAGGGGAATCCGGAATCGTTGGTCACCAGACGCTCGCTAATGAGTACCGCGTCTTCCCAGTGAAGTAGAGCCGTCTTCATGGGGCCTCAACGATCCCGGTGGCGATGTCCAAAGCGTGACGGACCGGGTCAAATTGAGGAGCTTGCTGTGGAGATAGGTTTCCGGTTCGTGAACCGAATGTCTCACCTGGCGACTCCAGACTTGAGTCCCGGAACCACAGCCATTCAACGGGATTCGAAATGCCAAGGCTCGAAGACCTCTGGGACATGGAACAGTACTTTAAGGCTGTTCGTGCCCCTTTTGACGACCAAGGCACAATGGCAACAATCTATCTCTCTGGGGATGCGAAGAATATTTGAAACGACTTTCGAACCATCACACGGATTCCGACCCAACTACCGTAAGAACAGAATGGAAGGGCAAAAAAGGATTCTATGCGCAGACGTGAAAGCTCTATCAATAGAAAGATTCTAGCTTCTTTTTATTTAGAGAGGAATGATTCCCTCGTCTGAGAACCGCCATTCACATACTATTCCTCCCCACTAAAAAGAGCGATTGAGAATCTCGAGAACCTAAACAAAAATGCAGAAGTGAGCGTACCCTAAGGCTCTCCTCTCTCCCCCTTTTTTAGCCAACACCATCAACCCCATTTTTCACTGGGTCAAAGCCTAAAATCTGATGAATAGAAGGAAAGGAGATCAGAAAGATAGGCGAACGACTTGACTATAGTATAGGTCGGATGTTTCCGTGAGCAGTAAGCAGCAGATCTCCCCTTATTTTGGGAAAGCTGGTGGCCGCGTGTGAATTCTTTCAAGGCAAAGGGCGGCCTGATTCGACATTCTTGTTTACTCTGATCCGGTCGAGGTGGTTTTCGTTTACCAGCACGTAGGTGTTCTAAATTCCTATGACCGAGTCTTTCTGGCCCCTGTGAACATCTTTTCTTAATGTATTAAAGAGGGCCTCTCTAACCGGTGAAAAGTGGTGGGTGTCCACTAACGGCCATTCCTGGCTCGGCTCCGATAACGCAATTCCGGGAGGAGTCGGTAGTTGGGCACTGGATCCCTTCGGACCTGGAGAATGTGTGACGCTGGGTCGGGGTTTGGTGAACCAACTGGTCGCTCCTCTAGTTGAAGTATCGGGCCCCTTTTTCGTTGCCTAGGTTACACCTTCGGAATACCCCATAAGGGAATTTTTTCTACTCCCCCCAATCTTCACTTTACGCCACGCCGACTCCCCTTTCGTCATAAGGCGTGGAATTAGACCAAGGGGAATCTCTATAGGAACTAGTCCCTTATATTTCGCACATAGGAGATCGAGACACAGCCCCAGGGCTATGGGGAAAGATGTAGATCGATCGCCCTAGATAGACAACTACATAGAGGGTCTCTACTAGTCTATATATTCTTAGATTTCGTTCCCCCCGTAAGAAAAATATTACAACCTATGAGGTCTGCAAGTTTCACATCTAAGTAATACCCGATCCGATAGTTTACGATATAGATAGATAGATATATATTTATAAAGAACATTCTAAGAAAAGATATTAATAGATATCGGTAGTTGTCCGGTCGTACCCAAACAATAATATTCCAGAGGGAAATGCACCTAAGATCAAATATTTCGAGCCGGCTTTCGTAGAAAATTCAGACTTTCTTTTTGATGCTGCGATCACATAAAAACATAAACTTTGAGGCTCAATAGCTAAATACATGGCAATTGAATCATAAGCCGAGATCATAAAGAGCATACCGCGAGTAGGAAGTGGAATTAATACAATGGATTCAAAAGCATCAAACCTCTCTTGTTCGAAAGAATTGAAACACATCGAAATGGTACCAGTCGTACTTAATAATAGAAGAATTTGGCAGAAATATGTAAAATTGTCCCTCCTAAAAAGATTATTCCAGAATAAATGGGCAATAGTTAGGAGAGGTGCGCCAGCGGCGAGCAGAAGCAAGGTTATTAGATACCTCAGGAAAGCCCGGCCAGAACCACACGTGCAAGTTTCCCTGCATGTGGCTCGTCCGTGATAACTTCTTCGGATTTGCGTGAACTAGCGGACCGATCACTAAGTGGGGATGCTCCCTCCAGCATGAGCGAACCCTTTCGGAACTGGTTAAGAATGGGCGGCACTATCCCAGCTCGGATCTAGCCAGGTTCTATTGATCATGTCCCCTTCCCAACAGTTGTACCTTGTCTTGGGGCGTCTTTGGCTTTACGATAGAAAGCTCGCCGGAGAAAGTCAGGTGCCGTAGGTAAGCTCTATTTGGCCCGGAGCATTGATTTCCCATAACGAATAGGCTGGCTCTATCTCTCAATTACCTATCCTGTGCTCGAGAAGGTCCCTCAGTTCCTCGGCAGCACCTCGAGGTGCATTTAGTTGTCTTACATGAGACGAGGGCTATTCCCCACTCCATGGCATGACACCTTTCGCTCATCCATTCCGCCCGTCCAGACGCGGCACCCTTTCTCATTATCATCTACCGCCCTTTCTTTCCTCCCGGCTATTCACGCATGAAGATCGTCGTATGTATGCTCGACTTCAGTTGCCGGTGCTATAATAGGTAGAAGTACATTATGGCAGGATCAGTCACCCGGGCAAACAACCCTCCTCCAAGAAGAATTGTGCTATGCCCCCCCGATCCCTATAGAGCGAAAGAGCTGCCTGGTGATCCCTAGGTTGCAGCATGTCCGGTTGTTAACTCCTCGCGCCGCTGCCGCCGTTTCTAGGACCGACCGACGCCTCACCTGCACAGGTACCTACGTAGTGTAGTCTCGGTCGCACATTCAACATAGCGTTCGGACTCATGTGCCTTCCAGAACCAGGGGTATTCGAGCCTGCTGCGTACGATTAGCCAGCCTTGCAGCGGCAAAAGGATTAGACGTCCCCCCATGCTATGGTTCCCTGCGGTCCAAACCCGGTGCCGCTTTAGGTTAGGGAGCTGGACGATAATAGCTCCTCCGCATCCCAAAGCGCGCTGCCCTCCTAGGCGCGCAACACTAAGTAATCCAAGCCAACCCACATTACTGACTAACGGTGGATAATCATATTTCTTAGAGGTACTAAATACAACTCCATGAATGAGCAAAATGAAGGTTGCATTAATGATAAAGATCTCTGGGGAAACCGCTAAAAAAAGATTGAACATGTGGGAGGATCCGAACGAATTCTGCTTTCATTTCCCCCGTATGGAGCACTGAGTTACTTACGTTACGGTCTTCAGCAGGCAGGCTGCACTCTAGGCGGCTAGGAAGGCTCGCTAGACCAGCAGCCAGACCAAGAATGAATGTGTAATGATGGTGATTCCACACCAGGCTCAATAAATAATTGAATGTAGAAAGGGGATCCTAAACAAAAAAGGAGTCCATGACCCCTTTTTAGAGCGTATAAGGGGAGGTCGAATTCCAAACCTTTTCTCTCGAGTGTACCCATTACCAAAAATATACGTCACTTTGGGACACATGCGCATAGCCGCCGCGCGTAGCTAAAGGTCAACCAAAAAAAAGAGCTCAAACACTTTTTTTTTTAGTTCCACTGAGAAAGTCTTTTCTTATAAAAGACGCCACTCTACGAGGGAAGATGCAGATAAAAGGCCAATAGCCTGATGTCAGCTTCTACGGCATAAGCTTTAGATCTATCAACGAATAATAAACATTTCATAAGAAAAGAAAAATTTTTTGTTTAAATCTCAAAGAAAGGTATAGGTGAAATTTGGAACAGTCATTTCAATCTTTTTCTTCCAATTCTAAGAAAGAAAAATCCGTCAATAAATGACGAACTCCATTATACAGATGATAGGACAGGGCTAAGGCAGTAATCTCGACGGAGATTAGGATGAGCTTTGATGAATAAAAGAAGAATTGGTAGAAATTCTCATAGGTGAAGCAAATCAAACCAATTTTCAGACAAAGAAGATAAAAAAAGAAAAGTATAGTGGCTAGGAAAGCTCCGGAGATTCTATGGGAAATTGAAAACGTCGAAGTAAGCTGTGGCTTATAAATAGGAAGATGAGGAGATAAGGGGCGAAGGATATTCATGATATTCGGAAAGATTTATGTTCATTCGCTCTGCTCGCAGAGCGGTATACCGAAAAAAAGAAGCGACTACCTTACTTAAGCAATTCTTCTTATTCTTATTCTTTCTTAGTTGAAGTTCCTATATTGGTTTTTTCTTTCTTTTATGAATGTTATAACTCCAAATTCTTTGGTAGCGGACCTCTTTGATAGTTCGACCGTTATCCCCCGTCTAACTCAACTATTCGACTGTACGGCTATTGTGATTGCGAGAGAAAGGAGGGATGGCGCCTTCCTTTACCATCTGGCGGTTGAAAACAAAAGTGCTTCCAGGTACACGGCTGTTAGGCTCATCCAAGGCGTATTTACGGAAGTAGCAGGGAACTTGACCGTCAAGTTTGAAAAAAGCTGGCCAAGCCTGTGTCACTTTCTTACGTCAGGAGAAAGGGAGATCAAAGAAGTATGGGGCCGATACGCGAAGGATCAAATCATAGAGATAGCGGATCTTAAGAGGCGGAAGAAAAGGAACCTCGGCGACCCAGAGATCGCGGAGTCCGCGCCCGTGCCGAAAGTGAAGAAGCTTTCCTCTCCTTTCAGTCGAGCATGCCCGCCCTTTAGCACTTCCCTTCCCGAAGTGGGAGTAGGAGAAAGGAAAGCGCACTCGATCAATTACCATGCCGTGTCGTAAGACAAAAAGTCACCCGCAGGAGCTTAAAACCAATATCTTGGGGAAAGGCCTCTACTCTACGAACCAAGTCTTTCTGACGAGGCACCAGCTTTNGAATTACGGATTCCTAAACCTAGTAAGGGAAAGCGATTCTACTCCAATTGCATTCATCAGTCGGATGAGAGTGAGAATAGAAAGGAAGCCGGGAGGAAGAATGGAGTATAGCATTACCTCTAGAGTACAACCCGGAGCCTTCTTTTCGTAAACCCTACTCCTGCGCCCCTCAATCCCATATCTACTACTTAGTCAAGCCCTTAACTACTTCTATATCTTAGAACAACCCTGCTCTCTGATCGACGTTTTATAGTCTGCATATCTATGGAAAGAGGAAGCTAGGAGAGGATTCTAAACAATTCTATCGAGCCGAACAACAAAAAGAGAAAGATAGAATACCTTTCTTAGCTAGCCTAGCGTGCTAGAAACCTACATGGAACAAGAGCCAGATCGAAGACATTCCTTTCATTCTTTTATACCCCTCTCTTCTTAGTTGCTCCTCTTTCTAGGGATCTAATGGTCGTAGACCACCTTCTTGTGACTATGTTGAAGAATTCTTTCCCCCCTTTGAGTTCTCGAGTGAAAGGGTCCAAGCCATAGGAAAATATCCAGTTTCTCTCGCAACATATCTAGTTTATCCTGAAGCAGCATTTCTCGAAGTAGCATTCCCATAAGTAGAGGATGAAACCTTTGCTTGTTTATCCCGACGAGGGTTTATGAATCACTCAAACGAGCCTTTCTAGCCGCATCTGAATCGGCATCCCTATCCATATGTTTATGCGCAGGGGCATCCAAATCCGAATCTGTAGAATCTATTGGGGAATCCCCATCCGCACCCGAATTGGCTAAATCTAGAATAGTGGGTCTTGTTCCGATGCGGGAAAAAATCTTTTTAAAGGGCATCTCGGCGAAAGAGGACTGAGAACCATAAGGCGAGCGCCAAAACACTAGCACAAACTGCTCCCACAGACACGCATGATAAGGGGGTGTGGGGACAACCAGGCCACCACTTTTACCAGATATGGGTCCGGACGACCCAAGAGCCCGCCACTAGAACCCAACCCTTAAGAGGCTAAGGTCCAAGGGGCTACTGCAGGAAGTCAGCTTCACCTGTAACCTTAAGGAATACAGAAAGTTACTCGGAATTCCTAGCAAGGACTTTGCCTGATATTCATTCCTAAATCCCTTTCACCCTTAACTAGCTAACTCGATGGGACGTCAACAGCGGGAATGCCAAATGCAAGACCTGGACCTGGTTCACGCAGTCAAGCAGCAAAGACCTCTTTCTCTTCGGGAGCTTTCGTAACGGCTATAAAGAATGGGTCTTTCCCCTCGTGAAAGGCTATTGGGATCGATCCCTTCAACCCTCCTTGGCGTGGAAGGTCGCAAGAGAAAAGAAAACTTTTCTTCTTAGCAGCTTTTTCAACCTACCCGAGGTAAGGAAGTAAAGCAACCAATAGCCTTTTTACATATCTTCTTATCTAAGTGGGTGTTTGGGTATAAGAATTGTGAAATTCCGGAAAAAAGTTAAAAAAAAATTAAAGTAAAAATAGTGTTTGAAAATTAGAGCTATTTTTGAATTTTTTTTGAGCGATTTGAAGCGAAAATTTTGAAAATGACTTGGAGTTACTTAAATTTCCGAAAAATTTCGAAATTCAACTTTTAAGTAAAATTTGAATTTTTCATGGCCAAAGACTAATTCCGAAAAAAGTAAAAAATTTCCGTAAAAAATGAAATTTTCATGGCGAAATATTGATTCTGATAAATTTTGATATGCTCATTTTGAACTCAATTCTAGATCTACCTTTACTTCAGATTTGTTACGTAATATATTTTTTTGGTTTGGCTGAAGTCATTTGGTTGTTATTTAAGATTATCTCAGTTACAACTCTACATGACAAACTTCACCAACAAGGGTTGTAGTAGAGTGGTAAGTACTCCTTCATCCTTAACTAGAGGTCTCGAGTTCGAGCCCCTGGGTATGGAATCGCCTTTGTTAGGGAGCGCTTTACCCCCAACGTGGGACTTCTCGGCGTGAATCCGAATTTAGTCGGGCTCCAATGTGGATACCCGACACCGGATGAGAAACCAAAAAAAAATAAAAATACATGGCAAACTTCAACTTTTGCGGACTGCTGCTTTGTTTTCTTTCTCCTCTCCCCATACCTTTTTTTTCTCTTGATGTCAATTAGCTGGTTTTATATGCATCACCTCATGTATGCATGCAACTGACTCGCAATTTGCAGTTACAGTAGCAGTTTTTAACAATCCTTTCTCATTGTCTATTACTCCCTCTGTTCCAACCCACTTTATGTGTCACAGTGAATGGGCTGTTCTTCCTTTAACTAGATACTTCGGATTCGAGTCCTAGGTATAGAAAAATACTTGGTAGGAAGCGTTCCCCCCGAATGGGGCTCTACGCAGCGTGAATCCGGATATAAAGCTTCAATGCCGGTACCGAACACCGGGTGGAAAACCAAAAAAAACATCTATTTGACAATTCTCTAACATTTTTAACTTCTAATCCGATGTCCCACACCCACATTAAGGTTTGATTAACTCAAATTCACACTATGTAAGGCCCATTAAAAAAGTAGTACTCGCTATCAGAATCTTTTTATTTTTTATTTTTTATTTTTAGGGCTCAAACTTGAGACCTCTGGTTAAGAGTGTTGATGGATCTTATTCGTCTCACAACAATCTTTGATGGTGAAAACTCTTTAACTTTGAATTTTTCTGTTTATCCTTAGTGACATAATCTTAAAGCTACATAAATATTATGACATATTTAAAATTGAAGTTTACGAAATTAAACTCTCGGCCTAATTTAATATGCTGTCATATAAATACCCAATAAAATATAATGTCATATATAACAAAACAAATAGAGTACCTGGTTTGATGGAGACTCCCTACCCTACTTTATGCAAAGACAACAATAACATAAATGAAATTAAAAGGACCTAAAGACAACTTCTTCATTCTACATCAAAATCTTAGCTATCATGTCTCTGCAAACTGAAGAAAATTAATCCACATAAACAGAAATGAATAAAAAGGACCTAAAATTAAAGATCTTCATCCTATTATAATAATCTAATTAGTACTAATATTGACTCCTTAAGCAGTAAGAAGTACTATCCTTACTATAAGTTGATCATATGGTTATTGATCAGGGGCGCATTCGGTGGCAAGTTCAGAACCCGTAAACCTCAAATTCTGACTCCGTCTCTGTTATTATTGACGACCCCATGACCATGGTTGTGGGAATTAACAGCAGCAATATCTTTCTTCATACCCCATTCATGAATCCTCAAATGAAGCTCAGCAGCAGCAATCAAGAAATGAACAGCTTGAATTGGTTTCAAAATTCCCAAAATATCCTTTAGTGTCCTCAACCTTAAATCATCAGCCTTTTTCAAAACCTCCAATAAATTTTCCTCTTTTTTAGCAATATTATTCTTCACTTTTTCCTCCTCATTTTCCTCTACTTGTCTTCCCTCTTCCCTTAATATTTCACTCACTATATGTGATAATTCAACCATTGATGTATCTGCAATTGTTTCTTGAACTTTAGCTAATCTTTCACTCAATTTTTTTTCTTCCCTTAATGTCTTATTTTGTAACTCATCAATTTTCCCAAGTTGAATACCAGAAAGATCTCCTAAATCTCCTGTACTAATTCCTCTAAATAAATCATGAAAACCAGCTTCAAGTTGTAAACCCGATTTCGAATACAATAAATGAAAAGCCATACTTGGTCTCCATCCTCCAATCCATAAAAATGCATCTTCAAGATTACTTCTCCATGTTGGATTTAACATGCCTAAAACATCTTCTTTAGCACTTGTTGATTTTTCTTTGTAATAATTCTCATAGTGGTGTATAACACGTTGAATCAAAGGCAACAACATTCTACGATTGTTTTCTTCTATGGCATTGACATCTTTTGAGGCGCGCACAAGCTGGTCCAAATCTTGGTTCTGTTCAACAAGCCATGACTCGAAAAACTTGTGAAATGTCTCGCGATTTTGTACTCCGTTTCTATTGCTCATCAAGTGTTGGTCCATCGTTTATATGCTGTTGGAAAAAAAAAATATTCCTATTAAAGATGGAAAATAAATAAATAAATAAGATGCTAGAATTGACAAGAAAAGATACCGTTTTGAGGGCATCTTTTTCAGAAAATATTGTGTCTTTTAAACTATAGGAACATTAAAATTTCAGAAAAAGTATGTATATATGAGTAAGCGAACATACCTGTTTGTTTACATGTGAAAAGAAAATTTGGATTTTAAGAAGAAGGTTCAAGATATTTATATTAAGTACGGTTGAGAAAGCCGACAAGAAGTAAAAACCAGAGCAGACCCAGTGGGCTAAGTAATCTAGCTAGGACTCAGTATCTGGCTGGAGTACTTTGTATGTTGGCAATCATATAATATTCCTGTTTATTGAGTTCTGTTCATTGTATCTGTGGCTTGAAATACACATACAATAGTCAACCACATACTATTTTGGTACTAATATATGTTGTTTACCTCGAAATACGAGTAACAATTAAAATTTGTTTGTGGTTTTAAGGATACGTGATTTAATTTAATACTAATTAATAACCAAGAAATCAAACGTATAAATTAAAGAGGTTAGTTGAATCAAACCAGTGCTTAAGCAAGTCTTGACCTCGAGCTATGATGGCTTCGAGGTAGGTCAACAAGAACAGTAAAGTAAAGACAATAAAGTTAAGAGACAATTCTGATGAGTAATGAGCAAGAAAGTAAGAGCGTATATTCTTTTGCCAATGATTGAATGATGCGTTAAAAATGATTGGTGTCCCCTTTATATAGTAGGGGAACCTTAAATAAGGTACATTTGCATTTATAGTACGGAATCTTATTGGGCCAGCTGTCTAACCGCCTAGTACAAATCCGTACTAACTCGTACAAATCTATTCCGGAATTTACGCCATGATCTTAGGGCCCTTGTGGGAATCTCGCTCTTTCTGTTATAAAACCATAACGTATTATCTCGAGGTTGACCATACTCGGCTCCGATGTTCCTCGAGCACTTAGATCTTCGAGTCTCGTATTCTGCCTTCGAGCTCGAGCTCAATCCATATTAAACTTGTTCTCGGTGCGACCCCTCGAGCCTACAAAATCGGGAACACATGATTTTGACCGTATACAGATAGTCCCCGCGTTTCTTAGAATAAAATGATAAGAAACGACTTGAGCCTCGATTCTCCGGAGTTCTTGATGATGTCGTCATTCCTGTTACGTAGGCGCTCGAGGTGACCGAAACGTCCTGTTGGTTCGCTTCCCCAAAATCTTAAATGCTTCACCATTGGTGGTCGGCCATTAGCGCCGTCGAATCCTCGCCGCTTGCCTATAAATACAAGGTTCAATTTTGGATAAACTTTACTTCAATCTTCATTCCACCTCCAAGCTCCTTTTATATCTCCCTCTCTTCATCTCTTCTCTCTCATTACCCGTTACTCTCATTCTTTTAGTGCCAGAAAATACAACACTCCGCCTATCTCCACTTCATTTAGTTTGAATTAATGCCGAAAACTTCCAAAACAGTTCCTCAGAAAGAGAAAGCTTCATCCTCCTCTTCCTGGCCGGCCGGTGATAAAGCGCCGGCTCTTCACGAGATCATACTCGGCCCCTACGTCATAAAGAAAGACTTCAGAGTTGAAAATCACCCCGCGATTCCTGGCCGATGCGAGTACGTTTCGAGGTACGTTTGCTTGATAACAGAGAAGCACATCAAGGCAAAGAAGAAAGACTGTGGCTGGGGGGACGAGGTTATGGTACAGATCCCTGACCCCGAGGAGAGCATTACCACTCATGTGGAGGGGTTCCTAAGTGTTTACACTTACCCCTTCACACTGGGGCCCCTCAATCCAGTCGTGATCGACTTCTGCAAAAGATATCAAGTTTACCCTCGTCCAGATCCATCCTTCTTTATGGCATATAGTGACTATGCTTCGTTACTTCTCCGACAAGGCCGAGGGGCTAGAGTTCACCCTCAACCACCTCATCAGATTGTATCGACCTCAGATTTTCCCAGGGCTGATCAAGCTCCAACGCCGATCAAGCAAGGCCTTCTTCGCTAGCAATGACGATGATAAGGACCGGGGCTGGATGAGCCAGTTCGTGCGAGTGAGGATCTCAGACGTCATACGCGAGGGTAAAATGCCATTCCCAGAGAAATGGAACCCCGATCATAAGTGAAGTCCTTTCCCTAGTGTCTTCTTATATTCCGTTTTTGCATTATGTGATGTCTTTACCTTTTTTGCAGCGGTTGCTTGGATGCCCCATGCGATCCACGACCTCGAAGAATGGGTCCGAAAATTAGCTGCGACCTCCTCGTATAACGAGCGCAAATGCCTGACTTGTCGAAAGGCAAATGGGAGGCCAAACACCACGATAAGTCCTTCTCCCAAGTTTTTGACGCTTTCCCTTTATTGGAAATGTCACCTTACTCATGCCTGTTCTTCATTCATGTAGGTATTAGAGATGCCTCCGAAATGAGGCCAGTCCCGCCCGGGGAAGAGACTGAGTCCACGATTCGAAAGTTGGGGAAAGATAACAAGAGAAAAAGGTCTTCGAAACCCGAAGACCCCCAAGACAGGAGGTCCCCTACTCGAAGGCTAAGGAGGAAACTTCTTCACCTGGACATAAACTCAATCCATCAACTGAATGATGAAGAAGAAGATGAGGGCGAAGAACCGGCACTGGTAACCCAAGCACGGAATCTAGTCGAAGCCGTCAAGCCCTCCGAACCGAAGACCCTGCCTCGTGGTGAGGAGGCTCCGAAGAAAAGTGTAGGCAAAGCCCCCGAATCTCCTGAGGTCGAGATCGTTCCTCCACCTCCAACAAGCACACCAAAGGGGACAAGTACCGAGATACCTGCATCTAAACAGAGCGCCTTGAACGACATACTCGGGGCCATGACAATAGGTCACTCTCCTCCTCTACCAACTTATTCTGAGGAGGCAATAAGGGTAGCTCAAGCTCTGCAAACGCCTGACCCGAGCGAAGTCCCCGGTGAAGAAGATCCTTTCCGGGATTGCTTTACTGGGGTCGATGATGCCGCCGCCTCAACGACGCATCTACCCTCTTCGAAGAGGCTCACTGTCTTTTTGCTCGGGTAAGCATTAACTCTTATTGTTGCAATTCCTTCTTCTTCCTCTACCCTAACTGATATCTCTTTTTCTGCATAGGCCATTACCAAGTTCAGGGCCGAGCTGAGCCAATGTGAGGCCGAGACCAAGAAGTCTTCGGCAGAAGGGAAGGCGAGGCTCCTTTGCAGCCAAAAGGAGGAGGAGCTCAAGGACATTCGGGCAGACTTGGCCAAAGCTCGTCAAAATGAGGCCGAACTAGACAAGAAAGTAGCCATCATTTTGCAAGAGTATGGTCTACTTGACCCAACTTTGGAGGCTAACACTTCATTATCTCAACTGTAGCAAAAATTGGAGATGATCGGGCAGCTTCGAGGGGAGGTCGATCAAGTTAAGGCCGACTGCAACCAGTGGAAGGAAAACATGGATTGGCTTGCTACTGAGAAAGAGGCTGCTCTAGCCAAACTGGCCTTGGTTGAGACCCAGCTTCGGGGTGCCAAAGTGAAAAATCATGCCTAGGCCAAGAAGATCGATGAGCTCGAGGCCAAACTTGCCGCAACCCAGGTTGAGGTTGCTGAGGCCATGGCTGATAAGACCGTTGCTGTGTACCTAAAGGATGCCGAGGCTACTCAAATAGAACTAAGGGAAGCCTCCAACCGGGAGAAATGGATTAGTGATTTGGCCAAGTGTCAATCCCGGAGGGAGACTCTCGAAGAGATACATGCTCGGGGTTTCGACCTCACCGAGGAGATAGTCCAAGCAAAAGCGCTCGAAGCCGACACCAAGTTTCTCGTTTCCTCCTCTGACGATGATGATGATGCCGAAGGCAACTAAAGCGGGTTCGATAATGAAGCTGGGCCCGAAGAGGAAGCTGCTCCCGAGGGAGAGACCAGCCCTGGGCATAGATAGGATTTTCCTTTCTCTTTTTGTATTGTTCTTTTTTGTAAGACCTTTCATCGGTCTCTTGTATATACCTTTTTCCAAGAATATAAAAGAAGAAATTCCTTGAATGTTTTCTTGATATTTATTGTCTTATAAAATTCTTGTAATAATTTCATTCTTTAGATGGTGTGTTCGAGATTTTATCTCAGACGGTTTCTTTGTAATTGTCGTAGTCGAGTTCGAATAAGGTTCAAATTTTGGGGCATAGACCTTTATGGGCTCGTGCCGGATAGTGGTGAGTCCCCGAGCCATAATCAAGCTATTATTTATTTAGGCTTGGGATAATCGAACCCTTGGATTCGGATCGGGTGAGAACAAGGTCTCAAACCCTAAGTGTATCGGCCCTTAGACTCTTTTACGTCGGGACATTATGGCCTCTAAGAGATGGCTATTATTTCCCCTTTTCGGCTTAGTAGACTTGGTAAAAATTTACTTATGCCATGGCATGCATTTTTTTTTACCCATTGGGTTTTTTTGAGGGTTCTGTGTCGATCGGAACCCTTTGTTTTTAGTGCCTTAGCACGAGTTCGTATTTGAAAAATTCGATACCTCTTAAGGTTTTTCGAGGGATGATTTTATCGAAGCATTTCGATTATTTTACCGAGGGTAGCCTTCACTTAACCGGTTTTTTGAGAATTCGAAGGCCTGTTTTTATTGCGGAATCCGAACGTCTCCGAGCCGCATTATTTTGGCTGTAGCCTTTAATATGTCCGTAGCCTTCGGGTGTGTCTCTTGGACTTGTTTCCCGATAATTTTTCGAACTTGTCCGAAAGCTTAGTCCCCGAGTATGATGGCCTTGGCCTTTGCGTCGAGGGATGCTGAGGTCTTATAAATTTAAGTTTTAGATACTCGAATGTGTTGATTGTCGATGACACTCCCCGAGTATTTGAGGTGTATTTGCATTTTGGCCCTTGAGTCGTTTTTCGCCGAATCACAAGTATGGAGCTCGTATAGTAGCGAATTTCTTTGGGACACAAAGTGTTTGATATAGGAAGAATGCTTCTTTGAATAATTCATACATGCGTACATGTTTTTCCATCGGGGCTCGACTATTCTACACGGACACGGTTCATCTGATCGATTGGCCCATTACAAAGTTTTCCTATCGAGGCCCTCTTTGGTATGAAGTATTTTTCTTGAAAACATAACCTCCGAGGGTGATGCCCTCCAGTATTCGAGGTTGATTGAAAATAAGCCTTGGATACTGTTGAATTCTCCCTAGGTAGCACATAGTTGTTTCCTCGTTTAAAACCTCGCCGGAAAAACCCATTTGGGATAAAACCCGATCTAAGGGAAAAAGATTGCAACGCGTGCTTTAAAACCTAAGGTCTTCGTGTAGAAAGGTGCCTTCGACGTCTTCGATCGAACATCTGCAATGAGTTAGTCTTAAATACAAATGGAGAAAAGGAGAAGGTCATACCTTAGCAGTAATATCGTTTGAGTAGTGATACATTCCAATTGTTTGGCAATTGTTCGCCTCCCATCGTGCCAAGTTTGTAAGACCCTTTGCTGATAACTCCGATGACTCGGTACGGTCCTTCCCAATTCGGGCCTAGTTTCCCTTCATTCGGGTCTCGAGTATTGAAAGTGACTTTCCGTAGAACTAAGTCCCCGATCCCGAAGTGTCGATGGTTGGTCCTTCTATTATAATAACTCTCGATTCTTTATTTCTGCGCGGCCATCCGAACAAGTGCAGCTTCTCGTTTTTCATCTAATAGCTCGAGGCTAGTATTCATAGCCTCGTGATTTGATTCCTCCGATGTATGTTGAAATCTGGCGCTGGTTCCCCGACCTCGACAGGAATCAAGGCCTCGGATCCATATACTAAGGAGAACGGGGTTTCCCCCGTGCTGGACTTCGATATCGTTCGATATGCCCAAAGAACCTCGAGCAGGACTTCTCTCCATTTCCCTTTAGCGTCGTTCAACCTTTTCTTCAAGTTTTGGATGATATTCTTGTTTGTTGATTCAGCCTATCCGTTCCCGCTCGTGTGGTACGGTATTGATAAGATCCTCTTTATTTTGTGTGCATCGAGGAACTCCGTTACCTTGCTGCCAACTAATTGCTTCCCGTTGTCGCATACGACTTCGACAGGTATCCCAAATCGACACACGATGTGATCCCAGATGAAGTCAATAACTTCTTTTTCTATGACCTTTTCGAAGGCCTATGCTTTCACCCATTTAGAAAAGTATTCAGTCATAAACAAAATGAATTTTGCTTTACCTGGGGCCGTTGGTAGAGGACCGACGATGTCCATTCCCCATTTCATGAAAGGCCATGGGGACAGGACTGAGTGAATTTTCTCTCCGGGCTGATGAATCATCGGTGCAAACCTTTGACATTTATCACACTTACTAACAAACTCCTTAGTGTCTTTTTCCATGCTATCCCAGTAATACCCTGCTCTAATAATTTTGCGAATTAAAGACTCGACACCGGAGTGATTTCCACAAGTTCCTTCGTGGATTTGTCGTAGAACATAATCGGTGTCCCCTGGCCCTAAACATACCGCCAATGGTCCATCGAACGTCCTCCGGTATAATGTTCCATCTTCATCCAATGTGAACCTAGCATCCTTGGTTCGTAGAGCCCTCGACTCTTTTTGATCCGATGAGAGCTTTCCATTTTTCAAATATTCGATATACTTATTCCTCCAATCCCAAGTCAAACTTGTAGAATTTATCTCGGCATGACCCTACTCGACCACAGATCTCGATAATTGGACGACATTCCCCGGGATAATATCATCTTCTTCAACTGGTGACCCCAAGTTAGCAAGTGCATCGGCCTCACTGTTTTGTTCTCGAGGCACATGATCTAGAGTCCACTCCTTGAAGTGGTGCAAGGTTACCTGTAGCTTGTCCAAATATCTTTGCATCCTATCCTCTCGAACTTCGAAGCTTTTGTTTACTTGGTTCACCACCAATAGAGAATTGCACTTGGCTTCAATGACTTCTGCCCCGAAGCTTTTAGCTAGCTTGAGAAACCTGCAATCATGGCCTCATACTCGGCCTCGTTATTAGTCAACCTAGAAGTTTTATTAGATTGTATAATAGTGTTACCTGTAGGTGGCTTCAAAATGATGCCAAGCCCGGACCCTTTCACATTCGAGGCACCGTCCGTGAAGAGGGTCCATACCCCCGATGAGGTACCCGATTTTAGCAGAAGTTCTTTTTCCACTTCGGGTACGAGGGTCGGTGTAAAATCGACCACGAAGTCAGCTAAGATTTGAGACTTGATGGCCGTTCGGGGTTGATATTCGATATCGTACCCGCCAAGTTCGACGGCCCATTTGGTCGATCGGCCTGATAACTCGGGCTTATGCAAAACATTTCGGAGAGGATAAGTGGTTAACACACATATCGGATGACACCGTAAATATGGCTTTAGCTTTCTAGATGCGCTTATTAATGCAAGTGCTAATTTTTCTAAGTGTGGATATCTAGTTTCACCATCTCCTAGTGTTTGACTTACGTAATAGACAGGGAATTGCGTACCTTGCTCTTCTCGAACTAGTACCCGACTTACCGCTATCTCGGATACTGCCAAATATAAGCTTTTTATCTACCTTCGGAGTGTGAAGCAGAGGTGGGCTCGACAAGTATCGCTTTAGTTCCTCCAATGCTTGCTGGCATTCCGGAGTCCATGCGAAATCCTTTTTCTTTTTGAGTAAGGAAAATAACATGTGGCTTCGATATGATGACCTCGAAAATGAATCGGCCCAAGGCGGATATCCTTCCTGTTAACCTTTTCACGACTTTCACACTATCTACGATAGTGATATCCTCAATGGACTTGATCTTGTCGGGGTTTATTTCGATTCCTCGATTTGATACCATGAAGCCAAGGAACTTGCCCGAACCGACCCCGAAGGCACATTTTTCTGGGTTAAGCTTCATGTTGTACTTCCTCAAGATTTTGAATATTTCTTGCAAATGAGTTAAATGGTCCTCTGCGCGCAGGGACTTAACTAACATATCATCAACGTAAACTTCCATTGATTTACCTATATGTTCCTCGAACATTTTGTTAACTGGGCATTGGTATGTAGCTCTAGCATTTTTTAACCCGAAGGGCATTACATTGTAACAGTATATTCCAAACATGGTGATAAACGAGGTCTTCTCCTGGTCCTCTGGGTTCATCTGAATTTGATTGTACCCGGAGTAGGCGTCGATAAAGGTAAGTATCTCGTGGCTGGCCTTGGTATCAATCATGCGATCGATGTTAGGCAGTGGAAAGGAGTCTTTAGGGCATGCCTTATTTAAATCCTTATAATCTACGCACATTCTAAGTTTGTTCCACTTTTTAGGGACTACAACTACGTTGGCTAACCATCGGGGTATTTACTTCCCGAATAGACCCTATTTTAAGAAGTTTAGGTACCTCATCCTTTATGAATGCATGCTTCACCTCGGACTGGGGCCTTCTTTTTTGCTTTACTGGTTTGAACCTGGGGTTGAGGCTTAGCCGGTGTGTCGTTATTTTCGGTGGGTCCCTGTCATGTCTAAATGGGACCAAGCAAAACAATCTATGTTATCGATAAGAAGTTGAATGAGTTTTTTCTTGAGTTTGGGGGTTAACCTCATTCCCAGGTATACCTTTATTTCGGGCTTATACTCAATTAGTATGACCTGTTCCAGCTCTTCGACCGCTGACTTGGTTGCATCAGACTCTTCGGGAACAACAAAAGTTCGAGGAGTAAGGAAAACATTTTCTTCTTCTTCGATTACCTATCTCTCCAATTCGGTATTTCCCCGTATAATTTGTCTTGATTGTGGGAGTAGTTTTACTCCAACTTCTTGTGCTAGTACACTCAGTGTATATTGAACGGACCAAGTAGAGAAAAGATGTTTTTGTACTGAATATATAAAATATTTTCTCCAATTCATTAAATGAGCTTATACTCCTAATCTTGATATAATTATTATGATCAATGTAATTTGTTTATTGTTTTGATTCATCAAAAGGTACGACTCTATTTAGAGTTAGTGTATGCCTAATAGATTAGACAATAACGAATAAACATTTGTGAATAATAGTTAGTTGATAGAATTCATGACTCGGTTTTGAGATTGATGATACCCCTTTATGTAAGCTTATAAGTTTTTATGTGAAAACCTGGCCGGTAGAAATTTTATCCGTCACATGAAATAGTTTAAGCGGAATTGTAAAGGATTTAATTAGTTGATTAAATTAAATTTTTCAGTGATTTAATTTAATTAACTGGTATTTGAGATCTTAACATGGAGAGTTAAAATAAGTGTTATTGAATTTACGAAATTCATATTGAGGAGTTCAATTGCAGTTTTTTAGTAGAATAAATTGCAATTAATTATAGTAAGAATTAATTCATGCTAATTTCGAATTAATGCTATAATTGGTAGCCTCTTATTATTTCTGTGGTCCCTGCTATACCTAGTAAAAACCTGGACAAGACTTGGGTAAAAAGTGACTTGGGAGAAAAGTCATGTAATAGAGTTGGAGTAGGATTCTACTTGTAGAAGGAGAATCCTACACGTTTTTGGAGCACAATTTAGGCCAAAAATAACTCTATTAAAGTAAGACTAATTTCACCCAATAACTCACTTTTTAGAGTTGTATTGTTCTTGCCACCCAAAAGCAAAAATCGTCCAAGGTTTTACTAGGCAAATAGCAGAAGACTGCAGCCCTGGATTCTTGCTGTTTGGAAGATCTGTGCAACTATTTCAAGAGGTTAGTGCTTTTAAACTCGTTATTATTGCGTTGTCTAGTTTACATGTATTTGATGCCTGGATTGTATGGTTGCTTCCGCTGCGGATGTTCTAACAATTGGTATCAGACGTCGTCTTGCATCTAAATAGATAATGTAATACAACATGAATAGAGTAAAACGTGTTGTTTATTGATACATGTTTGGTATGATTATTCTATGTCAAAAACGTGATTGTATTTATTAGTATTTTTATTCTGTAATTTTGAAATTATGAATTAATATATACATGTATAAACAGTGGTGTTATATGACAGTCTGTTTAGTTACGTTTTTTTTATCAAGAGCAATCTATTTTTTTTAATAAAAGCGTGACTGTTTTTGATTGCTATTAGTTCTGTAATATGGGTTAATATACATATGCACAAACAGTGAATTAATTCCATTAATCTGTTTTAGTTGCATTTTGTCCATAATTACAGTGTTATATTGATAAAACTTGACTGTTTTGTATGATATTAGTTCTGTAATTTTGGATTACTATACAGAATTATGAACAGTAGCGTTTTTGACTAGTGAAAAACATATTGTTTTTACAATTCTGTCTAAACACGTTTTTGTTAAATAAAAATAAAAAATATTATTTTGAGTTATGAAATCATGTGTTAACATACATCAGTATATTATGTGATTTGAACAAGTCAAAATAATAAAAGCCCTTAAAACGCCAAAACTGAATTCTAGAAATCGGTCTTGATTTTAGAATTCTGAAATTCTGTCGAACTCCGATTGACCTCAATTTGGTAGGTTCATCAGAAACGGCCCAGTGAACAATAGTCATCGGCTGAAGCTCATGAGGTATGTCGGTTTTTGGGCATTCGGGGTCGTTTAGATGGGTTTTTGGCCATTTTTCTATTTTCTGGAAAAAAAATTAATAAAAAAAATAAAATTTTAAAAGAAATTTGTGATGGTAGGGTTCAATTCCCATTGTTTCCAATCAAGTTTTATAGTATATAATGAATTTATATTAACATAGGTCTTCTTCCACATCGGATAAATTCATTATAGATGATTACTATAGTTTTGCCTCTAGTTATTTCATTACTTGTATTAACTCTCCAACTGAGTTACATGTTGATTGAATGAAACTAGAGTTTATAAAAGTGATATTTACCAATCTTAAATTAACAGTTTACTCTCCATCTGAGTTGGTCCTGTTTAAATTTATGGGGTTAATATCTTACATCCCTCATATATTTTGCATGAATAGTTAAGTTTCCCTAACGAATCTAACTGTTCGATGAGCATGGTTATATGTGTAATGTGCTGTTTTGAATTTAATTATTCTAAATACATAACTAATGATCTATTTAATGTGAATATCTCTCAGATTAACCATGTCTTCATTCAACCCACTTACCTCAATTTTGAACCAAAACAAGTTAGAAGGACCGAATTATGTTGACTGGAAAAGGAACCTTGATATTGTCCTAACTGCTGAAGGTTACAAATTTGTAATCACTGAGGAGTGCCCAGAAAAACCTGAAAATGCTACTGATGATCAGGTTAAGGCCTATGACAAATGGGTTAAGGCTGATGAGATGGCGTGATGTTACACTCTTGTCTCTATGGCGAATGTTTTGCAACATCAGCATCAGTCTATGGGGTCTGCTTATGATATGCTCGAAAGTCTCAAAGAGATGTTCGGTGAGCAAAATCGTGCAGCTAAGCAGACAGCCATGAAAGCCCTTTTGAACACCAAGATGGCTGAAGGATCATCGGTCAGGGACCATGTTCTGAGGATGATGAGTCTTCTGAATGAACTGGAGGTCCTTGGAGCTGTGATTGATAAGGAGTCTCAAGTTGAGATGGTCCTGCAGACTCTGCCTGACAGTTTTCAACAGTTTCGCATGAACTATAATATGAACAAAATGGATTTGTCACTAGCGAAATTGTTGAATGAGCTGCAAGCGGCATAATCTATTATCAAACAACAAGCTCCAGTTGTGGCACTCAATGTTGAGGAAAGCTTCGGTTTCTAAGTCGAAAGGCAATAAGAAAAAGAAGAAGGCTCAAAAAGTTTTGGCACCTGGTGGTGCGGCTGGTGTGAAAAAGCCCAAAGGCAAGTACTATCATTGCAAGCAACCTGGGCATCACAAGAAGCAATGCCCTGCCTATCTGGCAAAGTTGAATAAGCAAGGTAATTCAAATTTACATGTCGTTGAAACTTGTTTAGCGGTTGTTTCTACCATGTTTTGGTGTGTAGATTCGGGAGCCACTAATCACATCTGCACTACTTTGCAGGGGTTTCAGGAAACGCGGTGGCTAAATGAGAATGAAGTTTGCGTTTTTCAAGCCAATGGCGAGCCAGCACCAGCTTTAGCTTTAGGAGATATTAGAGTTTCGTTTAGTAGCGATAGAGTTTTAGTTTTAAAAGATGTTCTCTATGTACCTTCAATTAGAAGGAATTTGATTTCGGTTTCGAAAATAATGGATGCTAGTTATAATGTTTATTTTGCTAATAACTCTGCTGTTATTAAGTTTAATAAACGTTTTATCTACACTGCTGCTAGAGTACATGACCTTTTTATTCTTGATATATCTCCTCATGTGCTACAACCACCAAAAGAACTAAATAACATTAATCTACCACATAAAAGAAAACGTATTTCTGAATTGAGTCAAACTTATTTGTGGCACTTACATCTAGGTCATATAAATCTAAATAGGATTTCGAGATTGTTCTCTAATGGACCTTTGAGTTCATTAAAAGTGGAGTCTCTACCAACATGTGAATCCTGTTTAGAAGGCAAAATGACCAAGAGACATTTCCCCTTAAAAGGAAATAGAGCCAGAGATAAGCTAAAATTAATTCACTCTGATTTGTGTGGCTCTATGAATATACAAGCAAGAGGTGGTTTTGAGTATTTTGTGACTTTCACAGATGATTACTCAAAATATGGATATATTTATCTGTTGCGACGTAAATCTGAATGCTTTGAGAAATTCAAAGAATTTAAGACGGAAACGGGAAACGACATGATAAATATATCAAAACATTACGATCTGATCGTGGTGGTGAATACCTTTTTGCGGAATTCATAAAATACTTATCAGATAATGGAATTACATCTCAATTATCTGCCCCAGGAACACCACAACAAAATGGTGTGGCAGAAAGAAGAAATAGGACCCTTATGGAAATGGTTAGATCAATGTTAAGTTATTCCGATTTGCCTTTTTCCTTTTGGGGATATGCTTTAGAAACAGCAAGCTACATTCTAAATTTGGTTCCTTCAAAGTCAGTACCTTCAACTTTAGTAGAATTGTGGACTGGGCGCAAACCAAGTTTACGACATATTCAGGTTTGGGGTTATCCAACACATATGTTGAAAGGGAAAGCGGATAAATTGGAATCAAGGACAGAAGTATGCATTTTCATTGGATATCCAAAAGGAACAAAAGGTGGTTTGTTTTATTGTCCCAAAGAAAAGAAGGTAATTGTTACGACAAATGCCAGATTTTTAGAAGAGGACTATCTAACGAACCATATTCTTTGAACTAAACTAGTTTTACATGAATTAAATAATGGAGTAACTAAAGACTCATCTCTAGAACGTATCCTGGAAGCCAGTATTGACATACCACTGCATTATCGTAGTGGGAGAAATGTCAATAGGCAGCAAATTGCACAAGAGCAATTGCCTGACATCTCACTACCCCAAAGTAGTGGGAGTAATGTTGAGCAACCTCAGATTGTTGAGCAACCTCAGATTGTTGAACAACCTGAAATTGTTATGCAACCTGCACTCCAGGAAGAAGTTAATGATATCCCAGCACCGCAAGGTGTGGAGGATAACATTGAGGCTTCAGTTCCAGGAAATGATGATGTGATTCAACAACAAAATCAGCCTCCACCTGTAGTGACTAGTCGTAGTGGGAGAATTATTAGAAAATCTCTCCGGTTTGCGCTCTTGGGAGAATCTTATGATAGAATCCCTGAAGAGCCTAATACAGAACCTATTAATTACGACGAAGCACTACATGATGCAGATGCTGACAAATGGGTTGATGCTATGAAATCTGAAATGGAGTCCATGTACTCCAATCAAGTCTGGGATCTTGTAGAACCACCTACTGGAGTCAAACCCATAGGTTGTAGATGGATCTATAAGAAAAAGAGAGGAGTGGATGGAAAAGTGCAAACTTTTAAAGCCAGGCTTGTTGCAAAAGGGTTTACTCAAAAAGAAGGGATCGATTATGAGGAAACTTTTTTGCCGGTCGCCATGCTTAAATCCAATAGGATTCTCTTATCCATTGCTGCTCATTACGATTATGAGATCTGGCAAATGGATGTCAAGACCGCTTTTCTAAATGGAAGTCTTGATGAGTGCATCTATATGGCACAACCAGTTGGTTTCATAAAAAGTGGCAATGAGCACATGTTGTGTAAATTAAAGAAATCCATTTATGGATTGAAACAAGCTTCTAGGGCATGGAACACTTGTTTTGACGCATCGATTAAGACCTTCGATTTTGATCAATGTGAAAATGAGTCTTGTGTCTATAAGAAGTGGAATGGAGATAAAGTTACATTTTTGGTTTTGTACGTAGATGATATTTTGCTCATAGGAAATAATGTGAGCATGTTGAATTCAGTAAAGGAATGGTTGTCCTCACGTTTCGATATGAAAGACTTGGGACAGGCAGCACATATCCTTGGGATCAAGCTTATGCGAGATCGCAAGCAAAGGATATTAGGCTTGTCCCAAGCACTTTATATTGATACTATTATCACCGAGTTTAGCATGCAAGATTCCAAGAAAGGGTTTCTCCCTTTTAGACATGGAATCTCTCTGTCAAAAGATCAGTCCCCAAAAACGACTGATGAGACAGAAAAGATGAAGGCGGTCCCTTATGCTTCTGCTGTAGGGAGTCTTATGTATGCTATGCTATGTACTAGACCTGACATCTGCTTTGCTGTTGGCATGGTTAGTAGATTTCAGTCTAACCCTGGTCGAGAACACTGGATTGCTGTTAAGCATATAATCAAGTACTTGAAGAGGACTAGGGATTATATGTTGGTGTATCACTCAGGTGATCTTGCACCCATTGGCTATACTGATTCAGATTTTCAGTCAGATAGAGACTCTAGAAAATCTACCTCAGGATATGTTTTTACCTTAGGAGGTGGAGGCATAAGTTGGAGGAGCATCAAGCAATCATGTGTTGCTGATTCCACCATGGAAGCCGAATATGTGGCTGCATCTGAGGCAGCTAAAGAGGCTGTTTGGCTCAGGAACTTTCTGAAAGAGCTTAATGTGGTTCCTTCGGTTAAAGCACCGATTGTACTTTATTGTAACAATAGTGGTGCAGTTGCAAACTCGAAGGAACCAAGAAGCCATAAAAGGAGTAAGCATATTGAGCGTAAATATCACTTAATTCGGGACATAACTCAGAGAGGTGATGCAAGAGTGTTGAAGATTGCATCAGAGGACAATTTGGCAGACCCGTTTACAAAGAGATTGACACAGAAGATTTTTGACAAGCATGTAGAAGGAATGGGTGTTAGAGTAGTAGACGCATGGTTATGAGTCTAAGTGGGAGATTGTTGGGATATACTATTAACCATGCGATTTAGACATAGTATTATATTTTATTCTTTATGGAATAATTGTTTATTTAATTTATTCAATTCAATAAAGTACTATTTTAAATAGATCATTTGTTACATGTGTGTCCTTTTAGTTATGTGTAGACAATTTAGTGCATGGAGTCTTAGCTCATGCACAGAAGATTAAATTGTTGGTTCTCATAATTAATAAACTATGTTCACAATCAAAGATATTGTTGGACAAAATATCTTGATGATTGTAGCACAAGATTATCGTATAATTTGTCTTGATTATGGGAGTAGTTTAACTCCAGCTTCTTGTGCTAGTATACTCAGTGTATATTGAACGGACCAAGTAGAGAAAAGATATTTTTGTACTGAATATATAAAATATTTTCTCTAATTCATTAAATGAGCTTATACTCCTAATCTTGATATAATTATTATGATCAATGTAATTTATTTATTGTTTTGATTTATCAAAAGGTACGACTCTATTTAGAGTTAGTGTATGCCTATAGATTGGACAATAACGAATAAACATTTGTGAATTAATAATTAGTTGATAGAATCCATGACTCGGCTTTGAGTTTGATAATACCCCTTTATGTAAGCTTACAAGTTTTCATGTGAAAACCCGACCGGTGGATTTTTTGTCCGTCACATGAAATGGTTTAAGCGGAATTATAAAGGATTTAATTAGTTAATTAAATTAATTTTTAGTGATTTAATTTAATTAACTGGTATTTGAAATCTTAACATGGGGAGTTAAAATAAGTGATAATGAATTTTCAAAATTCATATTGAGGAGTTCAATTGCAGTTTTTTAGTGCAATAAATTGCAATTAATTATACTAAGAATTAATCATGCTAATTTCGAATTAATACTATAATTAGTAGCCTCTTATTATTTCTGTGGTCTCTGCTAAACCTAGTAAAAACCTGGACAGACTTGGGTAAAAAGTAGCTTGGGAGAAAAGTTATCCTTTTGAGTTAGAGTAGGATTCTACTTGCAGAATCCTACACGTTTTTGAGCCCCTTTTGTGGCTTAATTTCGGGTCTATTAAAGGAAGACTAGTTTCACCTAATAACTTACCTTTTAGTTGTATTGTTCTTGCCCACCCAAAAGCAAAATCATCCAAAGGTTTTACTAGGCATATAGCAGAAGACTGCAGCCTTGGATTCTTGCTGTTTGGAGGATTTGTGCAACTATTTCAAGAGGTTAGTGATTCTAATCCTATTATTATTGTGTTGTCTAGTTTACATGTATTTGATGCCTAGTTTGTTTGCTTGCTTCTGCTGTGCATGTTCTAACATGATCCACTAAAAGCGGGTTAATATGGGTCAACCCATATTATTCGATCAAAAAATGAATAACTCGCAGGTCGAAAATGGATTCCACTCATTGATGACCCAAGTTGATACAGACTTGGTGGACTTTGGAATTGATCTTTTGCAGATTTGCCATCTTCAATGCCTCTGCTATTTTCCCCCTTAAGCTAGTCTTTTTTTTCTCTTCTTATTCATAATTGTTTGGTTTATTTAGATAAAAAAATTATAGTAAGAAAACATACCGCGCATTTTGGGACATATATGTTATCAATCTGTATTGCTGTAAATAAATAAAACAGTAATCTTTCTGTAAAAGGGAAACAGAAAGTAGAAACAAATTCTGAAAATATTATTCGAACTTCAATTTTTTTTTTTAAAAACGTTGTAGGAACAAATCGAGTCCACTGAATACACAGTGTGTCCTTAAGGAAATTATTCCTCTCAAGTACCCGAGGTTTTGGAATATATCCTCCCAGGATAGAACGATTTAACTCACCGGAGTATTGGTACCAAAAACGCCGATGAACAGCGAACCACTCGAAGGCTGCAAAACACACTGGAATTTTTGTGCAGAAGAAGAAGAAGAAGATTATCAGAAAATTTCGTAAGTAAATATTCTGGGATTTGAAGGTGTATTTATAGCCAATTCCGGTGCTGTTTCTTAAAAGGTTTGCAACCTTTCAGAACAGCCATGGCTGTTGGAACAGGTGTGACACTGTTTCAGAACAGCCATGGCTGTTGGAAATTTTGCGGGAAAGTTAAAACGGATTTAAAATAATCCGGGAAAGAAAAATGAGCCGGACCGGACCGGGTCGCGGGTCATGGGTTATTCCGGATTGAATTTTATTAATTTAATTTAATTTAATTAATTAAATATTTGAAAAGAATTTTGTCCAAAAAGATTAATCAATCAATCTTTGACAAATCCAAATCCAAATCCGAAGCCGAAGCCGAAGCCGAAGTCGAGCCGAGCGAGCGACGACGACGACGGCGCGAGGCTTGCCTTCTTCTTAGCTCTTTAAGAGCTAAAAGATGAGCTTCTCTTTATATACACAAAGATTTTCTTTCCTTCTACCAATGAGGGACAAAGTGCATTAGTGAACTCATTCAAAATTTCACTTCCCTCCATTTCTTTTCCCACCATTTTCCATTCACTCTTCTTTTGTTATTAAACAACAAAATCCAACAATCCCCCACATGAATGGGGAATGGCTATAAACTTAAAGGAATGCACGGACGTGTATGTGTTTTACATGCAAGAATTAATTCCATCTGGATAAGTAGGTTTCCCTTTGAACTTTCCGTAGTGAACTTATATCGGATATACTCGGTCAATCGGTAGATTTGATATCTTTGAACCCTCGAGCTTTGTTATATACCTAGACAACATAAGTCACACAATCAATCCTTAACCATCTATGGTTCTCACGGTTGTGTTCGTTTCAGCCATGAACACCGCCTGGTTTCATGAGTGCTTAGAGAATGGGCCTTTACTTTCATTCTCCTTGAAGCGGCTTACACTTCACACTCACAGAAGTGATTCCTAAACGTGTAATCCTTAAGACACACTATCTTGTCATATCCTGCCAGACTTAGCAAATCATTAAAAAGCTTTAAGCTTTATTGACCCATCAAAAAGCCTTAATGCTTTACCTCATTTTTGAACATTGTCTTCATCACGAGAATGGGTTGAGTTAGTTGACAATGTTGAACCGTCATTCATAACTTTGTTTGATCTCTTTGAACCTAGCTCTTGGGATCTCCAGTCTGCTAGGTAGAGTTACCGCCATGATGACTTGTCCTAGGCCTTTAACCCCATTCCCTTTGATGATCTTTCAACCGCCTCTCTGGATAGGCCTTTTGTAAGTGGATCTGACACGTTATCTCTTGACTTTACATAGTCAATTGTGATAACACCACTAGAGAGTAGTTGTCTAACAGTATTGTGTCTCCGTCGAATATGACGAGATTTTTCGTTATTCATAACGCTCCCTGCCCTACCTATTGCCGCTTGACTATCACAATGTATACATATAGGTGCCAAAGGTTTGGGCCAAAATGGAATATCTTCCAAGAAATTCCAGATCCATTCAGCTTCTTCACCGGCCTTATCTAAAACTATGGATTCAGATTCCATTGTAGAACGGGCAATGCACGTTTGTTTGGATGATTTCCAAGACACTGCTCCACCCCCAATTGTGAAAACATATCCACTCATGGATTTAACTTCAGATGATCCGGTGATCCAATTTGCATCACTATATCCCTCGATCACGGAAGGATATTTGTTATAATGCAAAGCATAATTTTGGGTATGTTTCAGATACCCCAAAACTCGTTTCATTGCCATCCAATGTATTTGATTGGGATTACTTGTAAACCGACTCAGTTTGCTAATAGCACGTGCTATATCTGGTCGCGTACAATTCATCATATACATCAAACTTCCCAATACTCTTGCATAGTCCAGTTGTGAGTCACTTTCACCTTCATTCTTTTGAAGTGCATAACTCACGTCAATTGGAGTCTTGGCAATTTTGAAATCCAAATACTTGAACTTATCAAGTACCTTTTCAATGTAGTGAGACTGTGATAATGCTAAACCTTGTGGAGTCTTGCGAATTCTGATTCCTAAGATCACATCAGCAACCCCTAAGTCTTTCATGTCGAATTTGCTAGCCAACATGCGCTTTGTAGCATTTATATCTGCCATACTTTTGCTTATTATCAACATGTCATCAACATATAAACAAACAATGACTTCATGAACTGGAGTATTTTTAAATGTAAACACATTTGTCACACTCGTTGATTTTAAATCCATTTGCTAACATTGTTTGGTCAAATTTTGCATGCCATTGTTTGGGTGCTTGTTTAAGTCCATAAAGCGACTTAACAAGTTTGCACACTTTCTTTTCTTTATCAGGAACCACAATACCCTCAGGTTGTTCCATGTAAATTTCTTTCTCCAATTTTCCATTTAGGAAAGCTGTTTTAACATCCATTTGATGGATTTCAAGACCATACACGGCCGCTAGTGCCACTAACACCCTAATAGATGTTATCCTCGTTACTGGCGAGTAAGTGTCAAAGTAATCAAGGCCTTCCTTTTGTCTATAACCTTTGACAACAAGTCTTGCCTTATATTTGTCAATAGTGCCATCAGCTTTAATTCTCCGTTTAAAGATCCANATGTAAGCTTATAAGATTTCATGTGAAAATCCGGCCGGTGGATTTTGTATCCGTCACATGAACTAGTTTAAGCAGAATTGTAAAGGATTTAATTAGTTGATTAAATTAAATTTTCAGTGATTTAATTTAATTAACTGGTATTTGAGATCTTAACATGGGGAGTTAAAATAAGTGCTATTGAATTTTCGAAATTCATATTGAGGAGTTCCATTGCAGTTTTTTAGTGGAATAAATTGCAATTAATTATAGTAAGAATTAATTCATGCTAATTTCGAATTAATGCTATAATTGGTAGCCTCTTATTATTTCTGTGGTCCCTGCTATACCTAGTAAAAACCTGGACAAGACTTGGGAGAAAAGTCATGTAATAGAGTTGGAGTAGGATTCTACTCGTAGAAGGAGAATCCTACACGTTTTTGGAGCACAATTTCGGCCAAAAATAACTCTATTAAAGTAAGACTAATTTCACCCAATAACTCACTTTTAAGAGTTGTATTGTTCTTGCCCACCCAAAAGCAAAAACCGTCCAAGGTTTTACTAGGAAAATAACAGAAGACTGCAGCCCTGGATTCTTGCTGTTTGGAAGATCTGTGCAACTATTTCAAGAGGTTAGTGCTTCTAATCTCGTTATTATTGCGTTGTCTGGTTTACATGTATTTGATGCCTGTATTTTATGCTTGCTTCCGCTGCGCATGTTCTAACAGTAGAGGGTTCAAACCCATCAATAGCATAGTATCATCTCTTTTCTGCCAATATATATTTTATAAAATATCGTTCGGTCTTTTTTTATCTTTTTAAAATAGAGTTCATACTCAATAACATAGTCGTTTAATTATTTTTTTTAATATTTCAGACTTTTAAATCAACCAACATTTTTAATTATTAAATGTTTTCTTATTTGAACTATGTAGAAAATTCTAATATTTCAGGACTTCTGGATCAATTAAAATTTAACGTTACATAAATTGTTTTCTTATTTCCTCATTTGAACATGTAGAATAACAATACTTCTTCCAATCTATATTTCGTGATGGATTTTTTTTCAAAACAAACTTAATTGGTAATGAATTTGGTTTTTCTTTGTGCTTCTCACTTATCCAAAAACTAGTGGCATAAAAGACGTTTACATGTGGTATTACTTAATAACATATGCACACCTAACAAGTAACAGTATTCGATTAAACTTGAACTAACTTTATTTTATTGTTATTGTTGCATATTGACCAAATCATTAAATACCAAATATTAGATCTCTACAATAAGATCATCAATTATAATATATATATATATATATATATATATATATATATATATATATATATATATATATATATATATATATATATATATATTATATTCAAAATTCTAGCTATAACTTTAATTTTATTTTATAACTCCAAACAATATTTTCAAGAATATACATACAGTTAATTTATTATTTTTTTAGGTGTCGCTGGTTGAAGAGACAATATATTTTTGGTCTGATTCGCTTTTTCGTTTCTTCATTTATTTACGATCTATAAACATTGGATAATTATATAAGACACGATTCCTTCATTCAGTGACTTAACCAAATAGAATCAACAATTTAACATTTTACCATTTTCATAAATTTATGATTTATTTCCTTAGATTCTATTTTATAACTCAATTATGTTTTTTCAATATTTATGTGATTTTAAAAAATTTATGTACACTAATACAAGGTACATGTACATCATGCATACTCGTGATGTCTTCATTTTATGTTGAACCCCGTGACTAATTCTTAGAATAATAGAGTATTTGTCTTTTAAAATGTTAGATCAGATGCCTTGCAGACTTGCAGTGATAAGGATGATTATTAATTTACTCCCTTGCAGTGATAAGGATGATTATTACTTCCTCCTGTCCGTATTAAGTACTTCTCCCGATTTCATAATAAGTGATTAATTCTTTTTGGACACATCTATTAAGAAAATATTAAATTCTAAACAAAAATAATTAGTGCGACTAAATTACCCTTAATTAAATGTTACAGCATAATTTAATATGATGAGTAAAAGACTTTTTAGGAATACGTACATAAGAGTAATTTGAAAAAATAAATTGAATTTTTTTTTTATTATATAAATGGACACTTATTTTGGACCAAAATAGAAAGGCAAATTGGTCACTTATTGTGGACCAGAGGGAGTAATTTTTTTATTGTTCTCACACAAATTAAGAAATTTATCTTTTAACATTAACTAGCAATGAAATTGATCATATTAATTTTTACTATCTCTTTGTATAAATACTACTAACACCGAAAAATCAGATATTTTGAACCACAAAAAGAAAGTCGAATATCACTTATTATGAATAGAAAGAAGTATTATTAAGCTGTTTGGAAAGTATATATTTTATTCCCTCTATTTAATTCTTGAGATACAAATTATGGGATTCTGGACCAAAACAAGTGGGCGTATATGTATCTACTCATTTATATCTTAAATTTGCATCGTTCATTGTGCCTGTTCTGATGTTGCTTAATTATTCCACTGCTTTTTTTTTATGCCAATTGGACTTGAGCTGGTTCTTGGCTACTTGTACTATATATATCTTCTTTTTCTAATACTATCCAGACTTGTGTCATCTCAAGTTGCATGCAACACGATTAATTCTGCACGTCAAAATATAGTCAGTTTTGGTTATTAATTTCACTCTGCTACTTTTGATTACTGGTTAGCATTTGGAAATTAGTATGTGTATCTTTTTTGGAAACAAGGAAGAAAAGAAATATAAGTAAATAAATAGGGTTGAAAGGCTTCACAAGTTGCTCCACTTGCATGCTTTATTTTAATTTAGTTTCCAAAAATAGAACTTTCTTTGTACGTCATTTGCTTGACTTGTTGCTGCTGAGTCCTAAATTTGTTTGAACACAAGAGTTTAACAAGGGAAATAAATTTGTTTTTAATACACACCGAACAAGCATATATTATTTTTACCTTCATTCTATTGAAAATTGCATTCTGTTTGACCAAAAAGTTTCGAACCTTTTTAGTTGACCAATTTAATAAAAAGATGAGGGGTGAATCCAAGTTAAAAGTAATAATTTTAGATCTGAAATTAATCAACCTAGGCGGTACGACTCCGTGTTTAAGTTGACAAATACTGAGTTAGTGCTCTATGACTAGCAATCAATACGAGGATGGAAACATGCAACAAATGTGGTAAATGACATTGAATGTAATAAAAAGGAAATTGTCAACCAAATGTTGGATGAGATGGATGATTCCTTCCTCTGATTACAACACGTGAAAGCAGACAAATGAAATATGTGTTCTTGGATCTTGTGAGCTAAAGAGGAATGTTATGTGATAGAACCAAACAAGAGAGACAAAACAAGCTTTTTGTATATTTCTGATAGTCAACTCTTACTAAGATGTTAAAGGTACCGAATCCTTTTTGTTTCGTCTCTCTTCCTATTTATAAGGGATATCCCTAGAAAACCCTATAAAAGTACAATGTGGGGGAATATTCAACAGAATATTCTTATTCACAATCACAGGATCATCCTAACAATTGCAGCCGTTGCTCTCTATTCGACATCGGCACTGGTCTTCCCTTTTGAGCGATTCCTCGCCTCTAGACCTTACTTGGTTTCGACCTCGGCCCAGCTCGTTTTGTAATGACCCGGCCGGTCGTTTCATGAGTTACCACTCCGTTTCCCCCATTTCTGCTTTTTATTGCTTTGTTTATCGGTTCTATGTATGATCGGGTTGTTTGGCTTGGGTTCGGAGAGGTCTTGGTAATGTTTGAGACACTTAGTCTCTTTTTAAGAAAGCTTAAGTTGGAAAAGTCAACCGGATGTTGACTTATGTGTTATAGGGATCGAATGTGAATTTCGATGATTCAGATAGCCTCGGGAGATGATTTGGGACTTAGGAGAGTGACGGAATGTGTTTTGGAGGTCCGTAGTAGATTTAGGCTTGAATTGGCGAAAGTGGAATTTTGGCGTTTTCCGGTTGGTAGGTGAGATTTTGATATAGGGGTCGGAATGGAATTCCGGGAGTTGTAGTAGGTCCGTTGTGTCATTTCGGATGTGTGTGCAAAATTTCAGGTCATTCGGACGTGGTTTGGTAGACTTTTTGATCAAAAGCATAATTCAGAAGATTTTGGAATTTTTAGGCTGGAATCCGATGCAAATTTGGTGTTTTGATGTTGTTTTGAGCGTTCCGAAGGTTGGAACAAGTTTGAATGAGGTTATGGGATATGTTGGCATGTTTGGTTGAGGTCCCGAGGGCCTCGGGTGAGTTTCGGGTGGTTAAACGGACCATTTCTAGTCGTTGAAGTTGTAGAAAAATCTGCTGAAGTCTTGCAGACAGCAGTGCTTCACGTTCGCGAGTGGACCCTCGCGTTCGCAAAGGGTTAGCCGGTGAGGCTGAAGATTTATCCTTCGCGTTTGCGAGGGAGGTTCCGCGTTCGCGAAGGGCTAGGGTTGTTGTGCATTGCGTTCGCGAGGTATCAGACGCGTTCGCAATGGTTTGAGCTGTGGAGTCATCGCGTTCGTGAGGTAGTGGTCGCATTCGCGTAAGAGGAATTTGTGGTCAACGCCAAGTTGTGCTTCACGAACGCGAGGCTTTGACCGCGTTCGCGAAGAAGTAATTAAATGTCTGGGCAGAATGTTTTAAAAGCTCACTTCCGCGATTTTTAGCCTAAGTTCCCCGATTTTTGGGCAATTTTGAAGCTTTTTGAAGGGGATTGAAGAGGGAATCAAGGGGGAACACTTGGAGGTAAGATTTATGGACTTAATACTCAATCCTAATGTGTTTTCTATCTAATTAGTCATGGAATTAAGCCTAAATAATGAAGAACTAGGGCTTGGGAACTTAGGTCTTTGATTAAGGATTTGAAGGACCATTCGTGGTCGGATTTCAGAACTTTTGATATGTATGAACTCATGGGGAGATAAGGAGTCTAATGATGCAAAATTTGTCGAGTTCCAAGACGTGGGCCCGGGGGTCGGGTTTGGTTAATTTCGGGATTCGCGTTGTTTTTCGATTGTTTTCGAGTGGGCTTTGTTCCCTTAGCATATTTTGATGGTTATGTACTGATTTTGCCTAGATTTGGAGCATCCGGAGGCCGATTCGAGGGGCAAAGGCATCGCGAGCTAGAGTTTGGTCCGGATTAAGGTGAGTAATGATTTTAAATGTTGTCCTGAGGGTATGAAACGCCGGATTACACATCGTTGTGCTATGTTGAGGTGACGCACATGCTAGATGACGAGCGTGGGGTCGTGCACTGTTGGGGATTGTGACTTAGTCCATCCCGAATGACTGTTTTACCGCGTATTTGATTTCAAATTGTTTGATGTATCATGTTTTGGGCTAAATGCCATATTTGGGCTTCATGCCAACTGTTTGGACCCTTAGGGGAATTTTACTGCCATTTCCTCACTGTTTTGACTTTATACTTGTACTTAGTCATGCTATATTCTACTGTTTTTATAACTCAGCCATGTTTACTCTGTTTTAACGCCTTAAATGATATATTAAAAGATATTTTGAGCTGAGCATCATATTTTACTGTTGCCGGAGTGGCTTATGAGATTCTGACTGAGTAAGGCCGAGGGCCTGTGTTGTGAGGATACTTTGGGTCGGGCTGCACGCCGCAGCAGTGATACACTGATTATGATTATGAGGCCGAGCGCCTGAGATTGTACGCCACGAGGTGGCTTGTTGATATAAGGTCGAGGGCCTATTGATTATGCTACGAGATGGGTTGATATTGCGCTTGGGCCGTAGGGGGTCCCTACCGGAGTCTGTACGCCCCCAGTGAGCGCGGGTACCCATTGTGATATGAGATATAGCCCGAGGGGCTGGTATTATTTGATGTTATTGCCCGAGGGGATGATTCTGTTGTTATCGTGCCCAAGGGGCAGTTTTTATGTGTTTGTCTTTTCTAGCTGCCTTTCATTTACTTGCTTAACTGTCTAAAAGGTGCTTTATGAGGTTACACTGTTTAATTATATTTTACTGATTTTTGCTCTGCCTCATAATAGCATATTATCATGTTTAACGTGATTTCTTATCGCTCAGTCTTCATTTATTGTTATTACTCACTGAGTCGGAGTACTCACTTTACTCCCTGCACCCTGTGTGCAGATTCGGGCGCTACAGGTTCTGCTAGTGAGGGTTGATAGCTTCCAGCAGATTTCCGGAGCCCACTAGGTAGCTGCTCGGCATTCGCAGCCCAGTGTTTCTCCCTCTTATCATTATTTCTTTTCCCTAGTACTGGATTTTGTAATAGACTATGTAGTCTTCTCTCATATTTCGAGACTTATGTTAGGTGCTCATGACTGGTTACACCCCGATGTCGGGCTGTGTTGGTGTTTTTTTTTCCCGCAATTGTACTATTTTACTTATATTTTGGGATTATTAGCATGTTGATGACTTAAATTGTGTTATTATAATTGTTTAAATTGAATTGAGTGTTGTGTCGGCTGGCCTTGTCTTCACGAGAGGCACCATCACGATCGAGTCTGGGTTTAGGGTCGTGATAAGTTGGTATCAGAGCCTAGGTTACATAGGTCCCACGAGTCATGAGCAGGTTTAGTAGAGTCTCGCGGATCGGTACGGAGACATTTGTATTTATCCTCGAGAGGCTGCAGAACCTTTAGGAAAAACTTCATATTCTTGATATTCTTGTCGTGCAAATCTGTTGATCCGAGTACTAAACTTCTGTTATTCTATTCTCTCACAGATGGTGAGGATACGAGCGACCGGTCAGGATGGACGACCACCAGTACCACCAGCTGGGGCCACTAGAGGCCGAGGACGCGGTCGAGGTCGTGGTAGGGGCAGAGGTGCAGCCCACACAGCAGCTGGGGCAGCACCTGCAGATCCACCAGCCGCCCCAGTTTAGGATCAGGTCCCAGTTGTGGACGCTCCAGCAGCACCAACTTAGGCACCAGCTGTGCCCATTGTGATTCCAGGTCTTCAGGAGACTTTGGCCCAAATCTTGACATTGTGTACGAGTCTTGCTCAGGCGGTCGCGGTATCTACTGCCGCAGCCACTTCTTAGGCCGGGGGAGGCTCTCAGACTCCCTCACACCCGATCAGGTTGTTCAGGGGTTGCAGACGCCGGAGGCACCACTAGCCCAGCCGGTGGCAGCTGCTTAGGGTTACGTAGATCCAGTTATGCCAGAGGACGAGCAGCGCAGATTGGAGAGGTTTGGCAAACTCCAGCCTCCTACTTTTAGTGATGTGGAGGGCGAGGATGCCCAGGGTTTCTTGGATAGATGTCAGAGGATTCTTAGCACCGCGGGTATTCTGGAGACCAGCGGGGTCGCATTCACGACTTTTCAGTTTAAGGGAGCTGCCTTCACTTGGTGGGAGGCATATGAGAGGCGTAGGCCTGCTGGTGCGGCACCTCTTACTTGGCACCAGTTCTCAGCTCTATTTTTGGAGAAGTATGTTCCACAGTCCCGCAGGGAGGAGTTGCGTAGGCAGTTCGAGCAGTTGCGACAGGGGGAGATGACTGTTACTCAGTACGAGATGAGGTTCTCAGAGTTAGCTCGTCATGCTATTTGGCTAGTTGCTACAGAGAGAGAGAGAGGATCAGGAGGTTTGTTGATGGCCTCACCTATCAGCTTCGGGTTCTCATGACTAGGGAGAGAGTGTCAGGTGCTACGTTTGAGGAGGTTGTGGATATCGCTCGTGAGATTGAGTCAGTTCGTCGCCAGGAGCGCGAGGAGAGGGAGGCCAAGAGGCCTCAAGGACATGGTAGTTTTGGGGTGCTCCTTCGAGGGGTCAGTTTTAGCACGGCAGAGGCTGTCAGTTCAGGCATGCTCAGTCAGCTCGCCCAGGTTATCGTGGAGCATCATCGGGCCATGGTTCTCATGGTTCTCAGCAGGGTCATTCCTCACTCAGTGCACTTCAAGCCCAGGGTTCGTCTCGTGCTCCATCAGTTCAGGATTCTTCTGCGCCAGGTGCGTCTGCTAGTCATTCTAGTGCTGGGGTTTCCTTTCAGTCCCCGTCTCCGGCACCTGGGAGTTGCTATGAGTGTGGAGAGATGGGTCATATGTGGAGGCAGTGTCCTCGTCGTCTTGGGGGTTCATCTCAGCAGAGGGGTCAGCCATCAGCTTCAGCGCCAGCTACTTCACCATCCATCCAGCCAGCTAGGGGTGGGGGACAGTCATCTAGGGTCGCCCAAGAGGGGGAGGTCGATCCGGTAGTGGTCAGGCCCGTTTCCATGCACTTCCAACTAGGCCTGATGCGGTTGCTTCAGATGCGATGATAACAGGTATTATGTCAGTCTGTCGCAGAGATGCCTCTATGTTATTTGACACTGGTTCTACTTTCTCTTATGTGTCATCTTATTTTGCCCATTATTTGGATACGCCCTGCGAGTCTCTCGTTTCTTCTGTTCATGTCTCTACTCCGGTGGGCGATACTGTTGTGGTAGACCGTGTGTACCGGTCGTGTGTTGTGTCTATTGGGGGTCTAGAGACCCGAGTGGATCTATTGTTGTTATGCATGGTTGACTTTGATGTTATATTGGGCATGGATTTGTTATCTCCATGCCCGGCTATTCTGGACTGTCATGCCAAGACAGTGACATTAGCTATGTCGGGCATGCCACCGGACAGGGATATTGATTTTGGTATTGATCTGGTGTTGGGCACTCAGTCCATTTTTATTCCACCGTACCATATGGAACCAGCGGAGTTGAAGGAGTTAAAGGAGCAGCTTCAGGAACTCCTTGACAAGGGGTTCATTCGGCTTAGTGTGTCACCTTGTGGTGCGCCGGTTCTATTCGTGAAGAAGAAAGATGGCACGATGAGGATATGCATTGATTACAGGCAGTTGAACAAAATAACAATTAAGAACAAGTATTATTTGCCTCGTATCGATGATTTGTTCAACCAGCTTCAGGGAGCGAGAGTGTTCTCCAAGATTGATCTCGGTTCGGGTTATCACCGGTTAAAGATCAGGGACTCGGATATTCTTAAGACAGCTTTTAGGACCCGATATGGTCATTATGAGTTGTTGGTGATGTCTGACCAATGCCCCAACAACATTCATGCATTTGATGAACAGCGTGTTCCGACCATATCTCGACTCGTTCGTTATAGCCTTCATTGATGATATTCTGGTGTACTCGCATATTCAGGAGGAGCATGCGGAGCATTTGAGAGTGGTGTTGCAGAGATTGAGAGAGGAGAAGATTTATGCAAAGTTCTCCAAATATGAGTTTTGGCTCAGTTCAGTGGCTTTCTTGGGGCACGTGGTGTCCATCGAGGGTATTCAGGTTGACCCAAAGAAGATAGAGGCAGTTCAGAGTTGGCCCAGACCGTCCTCAGCTATAGAGATTCGCAGCTTCCTTGGTTTGGGGAGTTATTACCACCAATTTGTTCAGGGATTTTCATCTATTGCATCGCCCTTGAGCAAGTTGACTCAAAAGGGTGCTTTATTTCAGTGGTCTGATGAGTGTGAGGAGAGCTTCCAGAAGCTCAAGACTGCCTTGACCACAGCTCCGGTGTTAGTATTGCCATCAGCTTCAGGTTCTTATACCGTGTATTGTGATGCTTCCAGAGTTGATATTGGGTGTGTTCTGATGCAGGACGGTAGAGTAATTGCTTATGCTTCTCGACAGTTGAAGCCCCATGAGAAGAACTACCATGTTCAGGATTTGGAGTTGGCTGCCATTGTACACGCGTTGAAGATTTGGAGGCATTATTTATATGGTGTGTCTTGTGAGGTGTTTACTGATCATCGTAGCCTCCAGCACTTTTTCAAGTAGCGGGATCTCAATTTGAGGCAGCGGAGGTGGTTGGAGTTGCTAAAGGATTATGACATTACTATCTTGTATCATCCGGGGAAGGTCAATGTGGTGGCCGATGCTTTGAGCCGAAAGGCGGTGAGTATGGGGAGTTTGGCATATATTCCAGTTGGGGAGAGACCTCTTGCAGTTGATATTCAGGCCTTGGCCAATCGGTTCGTGAGGTTGGATATTTCAGAGCCCAGTCAGGTATTGGCTTGTGTGATTTCTCGGTCTTCCTTATATGATCGCATCAGAGAGCGTCAGTATGATGATCCTCATTTTCTTCTCCTTAAGCACAGAGTTCAGCATGATGATGCCAGAGATGTGACTATCGGTGATGATGGGGCGTTGAGGATGCAGGGCCGGACATGTGTGCCCAATGTAGATGGGCTTCGGGAGTTGATTCTGGAGGAGGCACATAGCTCGCGGTATTCCATTCATCCGGGTGCCGCGAAGATGTATTAGGATCTGAGACAGCATTATTGGTGGAGGAGAATGAAGAAAGACATGTTGTGCGCTTGTATCATTGATTTTTGAGGGTCATGGGATTAGTTTCTACCGCTCGAAGAGTTTGCTTATAACAACAGTTACCAGTCGAGTATTCAGATGGCTCCATATAAGGCTTTGTATGGGAGGCGGTGTAGATCTCCCGTTGGTTGGTTTGAGCCGGGCGAGGCCAAGCTATTGGGTACAGACTTGGTGTAGGAGGCTCTAGATAAGGTGAAGGTGATTCAGGAGAGGCTTCGTATTGCGCAGTCGAGACAAAAGAGCTACGCTGACAGGAAGGTTCGGGATGTGTCCTACATAGTTGGTGAGAAGGTTCTGTTGAAGGTTTCACCCATGAAGGGTGTTATGAGATTTGGGAAGAAGGGTAAATTGAGTCCTCGGTTCATTGGGCCTTTTGAAGTGCTTCGGAGGATTGGGGAGGTGGCTTATGAGCTTGCCTTGCCACCCAGCTTGTCGAGTGTGCATCCGGTATTTCATGTTTCTATGCTCCGAAAGTATATTGGAGATCCGTGTCATGTTCTAAATTTCAGCACAGTTCAGTTAGATGGTGATCTGACTTATGATGTAGAGCCAGCAGCTATTTTGGAGCTTCAGGTTCGAAAGTTGATATCGAAGGATAACTTCAGTGAAGGTGCAGTTGAGAGGTCAGCCCATGGAGGAGGATACCTGGGAGACCGAGCGGGAGATGCGGAGCAGATATCCTCACCTGTTTGAGGCTTCAGGTATGTTTCTTCACTCGTTCGAGGACGAATTTTTGTTTAAGAGGAGGAGGATGTAACGACCCGGCCGGTCGTTTCATGAGTTACCGCTCCGTTTCCCCTATTTCTACTTCTTATTGCTTTGTTCATCGGTTCTATGTAAGATCGGGTTGGTTGGCTTGGGTTCGGAGAGGTCTTGGTAATGTTTGAGACACTTAGTCTCTTTTTAAGAAAGCTTAAGTTGGAAAAGTCAACCGGATATTGACTTATGTGTTATAGGGATCGGATGTGAATTTCGATGATTCGGATAGCCCCGGGAGATGATTTGGGACTTAGGAGATTGATCGGAATGTGTTTTGGAGGTCCGTAGTAGATTTAGGCTTGAATTAGCGAAAATGGAATTTTGGCGTTTTTCGGTTGGTAGGTGAGATTTTGATGTAGGGGTCGGAGTGGAATTTCGGGAGTTGCAGTAGGTCCGTTGTGTCATTGGGGATGTGTGTGCAAAATTTCAGGTCATTCGGACGTGGTTTGGTAGACTTTTTGATCAAAAGCATAATTCAGAAGATTTGGGAATTCTTAGGCTTGAATTCGATGCAAATTTGGTGTTTTGATGTTGTTTTGAGCATTCCGAAGGTTGGAACAAGTTTGAATGAGGTTATGGGATATGTTGGCATGTTTGGTTGAGGTCCCGAGGGACTCGGGTGAGTTTCGGGTGGTTAAACGAACCATTTCTAGTTGTTGAAGTTGTAGAAAAATCTACTGAAGTGTTGCAGACAACAGTGCTTCGCGTTCGCGAGTGGACCCTCGCGTTCGCGAAGGGTTAGCGGGTGAGGCTGAAGATTTAGCCTTCGCGTTCGCGAAGGGCTGGGGTTGTTGTGCATCGTGTTCGCGAGGTATCAGACGCGTTCGTGATGGTTTGAGTTGTGGAGTCATCGCGTTCACGAGGTAGTGGTCGCGTTCACGTAAGAGGAATTTGTGGTCAACGCCAAGTTGTGCTTCGCGAACGCGAGGCTTTGGCCGCGTTCGCGAAGAAGGAATTAAATGTCTGGGCAGAATGTTTTAAAAGCTCACTTCCGCGATTTTTAGCCTAAGTTCCTCCATTTTTGGGCGATTTTGAATCTTTTTGAAGGGGATTGGAGAGGGAATCAAGGGGGAACACTTGGAGGTAAGATTTATGGACTTAATACTCAATCCTAATGTGTTTTCTATGTAATTGATCATGGAATTAGGCCTAAATAATGAAGAACTAGGGCTTGGGAACTTAGGTCTTTGGTTAAGGATTTGAAGGACCATTCGTGGTCGGATTTCAGAACTTTTGATATGTATGAACTCGTGGGGAGATAAGGAGTCTAATGATGTAAAATTTATCGAGTTCCGAGACGTGGGCCCGGGGGTTGGGTTTGGTTAATTTCGGGATTCACGTTATTTTTCGATTGTTTTCGAGTGGGCTTTGTTCCCTTAGCATATTTTGATGGTTATGTACTGATTTTGCTTAGATTTGGAGCATCCGGAGATCGATTTGAGGGGCAAAGGCATCGCGAGCTAGAGTTTGGGCTGGATTGAGTCGAGTAATGATTTTAAATGTTGTCCTGAGGGTATGAAACCCCGGATTACACATCGTTGTGCTATATTGAGGTGACACACACGCTAGATGACGAGCGTGGGCTCGTGCACTGTTGGGGATTATGACTTAGTCCATCCCGAATGACTGTTTTACCGCGTATTTGATTGCAAACTGTTTGATGTATCATGTTTTGGGCTGAATGCCATATTTGGGCTTCGTGCCAACTATTTGGACCCTTAGGGGATTTTTACTGCCATTTCCTCACTGTTTTTACTTTATACTTGTACTCAATCATGCTATATTCTACTATTTTTATAACTCAACCATGTTTACTCTGTTTTAACACCTTAAATGATATTTTAAAAGATATTTTGAGCTGAGCATCATATTCTACTGTTGCCCGAGTGGCTTATGAGATTCTGACTGAGTAAGGCCGATGGCCTGTGTTGTGAGGATACTTTGGGTCGGGCTGCACGCCGCAGCAGTGATACACTGATTATGATTATGAGGCCAAGGGCCTGAGATTGTACGCCACGAGGTGGCTTGTTGATATGAGGCCGAGAGCCTATTGGTTATGCAACGAGATGGCTTGATATTGCGCTTGGACTGTAAGGGGCCCCTCCCGGAGTCTGTACACCCCCTGTGAGCGCGGGTACCCATTGTGATATGAGATATAGCCCGAGGGGATGGTATTGTTCTATGTTATTGCTCGAGGGGCCGATTCTGTTGTTATCGTGCCCGAGGGGCGATTTTTATGTGTTTATCTTTTCTAGCTGCCTTTCATTTACTTGCTTAACTGTCTAAAATATGCTTTATGAGGTTACACTATTTAGTTGTATTTTATTAATTTTTGCTCTGCCTCTTAATAGCATATTGTCGTGTTTAACGTGATTTCTTATCGCTCAGTCTTTATTTATTGTTATTACTTACTGAGTTGGAGCACTCACTTTACTCCCTGCACCCTGTGTGCAGATTCGGGCGCTACAGGTCCTGCTAGTGAGGGTTGATAGCTTCCAGCAGATTTCCGGAGCCCACTAGGTAGCTGCTCGGCATTCGCAACCCAGTATTTCTCCCTCTTATCATTATTTCTTTTCCCTAGTATTGGATTTTGTAATAGACTATGTAGTCTTCTCTCATTTTTCGAGACTTATGTTAGGTTCTCATGACTGGTGACACCCCGATGTCGGGCTGTGTTGGTTGTTTTTTTTCCCGCAATTGTACTATTTCATTTATATTTTGGGATTATTTGCATGTTGATGACTTAAATTGTGTTATTATAATTGTTTAAATTGAATTGAGTGTTGTGTCGGCTGGCCTTGCCTTCACGAGAGGCGCCATCAGGACCGGGTTTGGGTTTAGTATCGTGACAAGTCTGTTTGCATTCGCTAAGCTAGAGCTAATTTTTACACATACAGTTAGTCCCTCCGCTTATTGAGGTCGTCCTTGATGAGCGGAATTTGTCTATGACTAATCGCAAGATATTACGCCGTGTTGATGACGGGTCAGCACAAAGGTTGTGGTTGGCGTGGCTAACTTAGGATGACTTCATGACCACGCGCACCATCATTACGCATCTTCCCAATGCATTGTGTTGTTTCCAATGCCTCTGTTGCTTCGATCTTAGTGTCAATGATAGTTTTTTGCATCGATCTAGGCGCCGTAATGCCTTATTAATAGGGGAAGGGAGATTCAAAAATGAGATTTTTCGATCTTCCTGGTCCTTTGGCACTTTGCCCGTTCTTTTGCTTCTTCTCCAACCCTTACTTCCGCTTTGCTCCTACTTTTCAGTTTTAGCTTTCCCGTTGATCGAATACTTTCCCGTTGATACCCTTATTCCGATTCTACGGTACACATGCTTCTTGTAGAAATGACAAACTCCCCTCACGTTTCAGATATAGTTTCTGATGCCACCCCTTTATCGGTGGCTATGGCTTCCGGTAGTGGCAAACCTATAGTTGCGGAAGATGAAATTTTCTCACCGTGGAGGAGATAGTTCCTCGAAACCCGTCGGTCAAAAACGACTTTCAGAAGGAACCTGCTCATGCTCCTGAGCAGGTTCTATCAGTCATGGGGTCGAAGCAAATATCTGATATGCGGTCTAAATTCCGTATTCCTGATTACGTCGATATCGTTCCGGCGGGGAACGACTCGATACAATTCACCGACCTGGGTATTGCACTTTCTACCAATACCCGTTCTCGGTGGGTTACTCTCTTCCTCTTCCTCCTCTAGTTGAGGAGTTTTGCCATTTTTATTGCGTCTGCCTGGCACAGCTTTCCCCTTACCTATATAAGGCCTTTTTTATGCTGGCAAATTTTGCGTAGTTGGCCGGTTGTGAGGTCTCCATACGTCATCTCCTGCACCTCTCTTCGCCTCGTTTCTACAAGGGGATGCTGATTCATCTTCGCTACCATGGGACTTAAGGATTTGTGACGGGTATGGATGACAAGGCGAACTGCCGGTTCTGGTGCAATTATTTCTTCGCCAGGACCGAGCATGTTGTGGCGGACCCAGCCGGGTTCCCTGAGCTGTGGAACTTCAATCGTAAGGGCCTTTTTCTGTTCGTCACATGTTTTGTTCATCCCTCATCTTTTTTGTTTCTGACTTTCTCAGATTTTTCTACTTTCAGCTAGTAAGTATCCACCTCCCTTGGTTCCTGACATCGAGGACTGGGTGACTCGCATTTTACCTCATTATGTAGGGATTCGTGACTGGCTGTCTTTTAACAAGCAGTTCGGTCTTAAGCATTTGGCTGGTGAGTCTGATTTCTATTTCTACGATCCTTTCACCTTCGTTATAGCTTACCATGGTTTCGTCGTCATTTTTGTTAAATATGATTTTCTTTTTGCGCCAGGTCGGCGATCTTCTAAGAAGGCGAAGGCTCCGGTGCCCGCGTTCCGCCAGGCAGTCCCTTTGGCTAGAATGCAATTCGTACTGGCTGAATCTGCCCAAGGGGGTCAACACCTAGCTCTGTCGTCGGGTGATTCCGCCCCACAGGCAGCCATTACGTCGGCTGAAACCTACAATTTCCGCGTCTTGCGCTTGGTCGACGAGTCATCTCCCGATGAAAGGGAGGTGGTATCGAGGAAAAGGCGGAGGGTGGAGACTGGAAGCGCCGGCGCTGCTGATGCCGAGTTGGAAAGGACCATTATTTTGGATGCGGAGGCGGTACCCTTACTAGGCATTGAGGTTGCTCACACGCCAACCGTCGTTATGGAGGAGAGACCGTTAGAGGTTAAAGGGACCTTCAACAGAGGGGAATCTACACGAGTAGCTGAGGCCAGCCCATCATCAGCGCACGGAAGAGATAAAACCATCCTTATAGAAGATGATGGGTCGAGCTCCGATATCGACCCTGGGGAGGTGAGGGCTTTCGAGGAGAGGTTCACCCGAGTGGAGGTAAAGACGGAGGGGCCTGATCGACACATAGTCATCCCCGTGGATTACGACCTCTTGGCCAATTCGGAACGGGCGGTGCCGGCCTTTGCTCCTCTGTGAGCGGATTCTCAAAATAGGACGCTGCGGACATTGAGGGATGCGGATCTGTCATTGGGTATATCTGGCATGGCCTTGCGAGTAAGTTTGCTTTTCCCGTGTTAGGTTAGTTCCTTTTGCATATGTATTTTATTTCCGCTGACCTGCCTTCTTTTGGGTGCTAGACCCTTATTATGGAGATTGAGCGTGATCGACGAGAAGAGCGTAGGACGGCCCTTTTCAAGAAGATGGTATCCAAGTACAGAGAGTACCGTTCGAAGCACCGAATGCTAGTCGAATTACTTAGCTAGGACGGACAGTTTCAGACGCTTCGCGACGGGCTTAGGCAGATGGATAAGGAGCTGAAGGAGAAGGATGAGGATCTTATGAGGGCCATTGGCAAGTGCAGCGTGCTCGAAGGGGCACTGAGGGCTAATGAGGATGAGCTCGAGGTGAGCAAGGGAGTGATGGCCAAAAACACTGACCTTCAGGCGCAGGTGGCGTCTTTAAGGGTCGAGCTTGAGGGGTGAGCTAAGCACCAGGGTCGAAGAGTTGGGCCGAGCAGAACAGAGAAAGCAAGAATGACCGTTGTGGCAGAGGCAGCAGCCCTAAGGGGAGCCCTTCATGTTTGCAGGTCTGAGCGAGCTACTGAGGCGGAAAATTCGGCGCTCAAGGATACTAGACTTGAGGAGAGGATTGGGGGTTTGGAGGCGGAGCTATCTCAGGTGAATGAGCAGGTTGTCTCCCTAAGGGCTGAGAAGGTGCAGGTGCAGGCCCAATCGTCCACTTCCTACACTTCTGCCGCTCCCGGTACGTTGCGGAAGTTGTATGAAATGTGAGTTCATGTTGAGTCCCAACTTGACATATACAGGTCTCTGAAGACGGCTGGGAAGATTTCCGAGGCGGAACTTGAGGATATTCGTGTCAAGGCACGTGCAGCTCGTGATGCCTGTGGTTATGATCCAGTACGCCCAGAGGAGACAATGATGAAGACGCCTTAGATGGGCTTGCCTCCGACCCTCGGTACGATGATGAGTATGTCAGTGATGTTGGTGATGGGGGGGATGATGTGGTATGAAGTCTTTGTACTTGGTTTTTGCTTTTTTGTGTTTTGCTGTTTTTGTGGGGGTGTCTTTCCAGCCCTTTGTAAAAAATGTATTGGAATGGAATGATTGAAATAAAATAGTTGTCTTTTGTTGTGTATTTCTAGCTCTTCTTTCTCTTCTCTTTTTTTTATTGTGATGACTTTCGGTTTACTTCGAATGAGGTCTTCGACTCGAACGAGGTCGAATGTAAGTTAATTCGAGCGAGGTCGAATGTATATTGATTTAACGAGGTCGAATGTAGAATGATTCGAACGAGGTCGAATGTAAGTTAATTCGAGCGAGGTCGAATATATATATTGATTCGAACGAGGTCAAATGTAGAATGATTCGAACGAGGTCGAATGTAGAATGATTCGAACGAGGTCGAATATAGGTTAATTCGAGCAAGGTCGAATGTATATATTTATTCGAACGAGGTCAAATGTTGAATGATTCGAATGTGGTCGAATGTAGAATGATTCGAACGAGGTCGAATGTAAGTTAATTCGAGCAAGGTCGAGTGTACATATTGATCGAACGAGGCGAATGTAGGATGATTTGAACGAGGCCGAATGTATATTGATTCGAACAACGTGGAATGTAGAATGATTCGAACGAGGTTGAATGTAAGTTAATTCGAGCGAGGTTGAATGTTTGCGTTGGCGTGACGTGCAAATTTGGTGGAGGTGTAAGAAATACTGCTTTGTTTATTCATTGGAGAATATTACATTCCTTTTCAGTCCTTACATACATTCGAGGAGTCCCAGTCTATCTAGTCCCTTCATCGCCCGACCTAGAGAAGTAGTAGATAGGGGGGCGATGAACAAAATACCTAAACTCCGAGACGCCCCCTTCGTCGCCTCGTTAAAAACCTCCCCGAGAAAACCCAATTGGGACAAAACTCGGGTGAGAGAAAAAGAGTACGACTTGGAGGACGTCCATCTTCAGAAGTTGAAGTATTTGAGGTGGGCGACGTTCCAAGTTTTTGGTAGTAGTTTTCCCTCCATTGTTTCTAGTTGGAATGACCCTTTGTTTGTTCCTGCTGTGATTTTGTATGGTCCGTCCTAATTTGTTCCCAGTTTACCTTCTCGTGGGTCTTTGCTCGCTTGTGTTTTGGCTTTGAGCACATAATCCCCTACCTTGAGTGGTCTGACTTTGGCTATTTTGTTGTAGTACCTTTCAGCTTGTTCTTTTTGAGCTATCATTCTTACGTAGGCCATGTCTTTTTGCTCATCTGTTTCGTCGAGGTGTTGCTTTCTTCTTTCATCATTACTTGGTCCTCTCTCGTTGGAGTATCTTAAACTTGGATCCCCGACTTCGACTGGTACCACGACGTCAGTCCCGTAGACTAGTGAATATGGCGTTTCTCCTGTGCTTGTTTTTGGCGTGGTGCAGTATGCCCATAGCACTCCAGTAGCATTTCCGACCACAGTCCCTTGGCGTCCTCAAGCTTCTTCTTCATGATGTTCAGTATTGTTTTGTTGGAGGATTCCGTCTGACCATTGCTGGAAGGGTGATGTGGCATGGAGAGTATTCGCTTGATGTGCCATTTCTCGAAGAATTCGGCGGTCTTTTTTCCGGTGAACTGGGGTCCGTTGTCACAACTGATTTCTTTGGGGATGCTAAAGCGGCATATGGTGTTTCTCCATATGAATGTGATAACTTCCTGCTCGCATATTTGGGCGAATGCACTTGCTTCTACCCACTTGGAAAAATAGTCAGTTAAAACCAAAAGAAATCGTATATTACCTCGACCCGCTGGAAGGGGTCCGACGATGTCCATCCCCTACTTGATGAATGGCCAAGGTGATGTGACAGAGTGGAGGTGCTCGCCCGCCTGGTGCATTATTGGAGCGTATTTTTGGCATTGTTCACACTTTCGAACGTAGTCAGTGGCTTCCTTTTTCATGGTAGGCCAGTAATAGTCGGCCCATATGAGGCATCTAATGAGGGCTCGATTACCGGTATGTGCTACGCAATAGCCTTCGTGTACTTCTTCGAGGATGCGCCTAGTTTGGTTTTGCCCTAGGCATTTTGCCAAGGGACCGCGGAACGGTCTTTTATATAGCTCATGGTTGATGATGCTGTATCAGGCAGCCTGCATTCGAAGCTTCTTGGCTTCTTTTTTGTCGGGTGGGAGCAACCCGTCCTGCAAATATGACATAATGCGGTTGCGCCAGTCCCAAGTTAAGTTTATAGTGCGTACCTCAATTTGGTCTATCGACGAACGGAGGAGGGTGACCACTTTTTCTTTTTCGCTTATGTTCTTGCTGGCCGCTGCTAATTTGGCAAGGCCGTCTTCTTCGATGTTTTGTGCTCGGGGTATCTGGTCGAGTTGGCACTCGTCGAACTCGGGCAGTAGCTTGTGAATTTCTGCCTGATATTTTTGTAGCCTTTGTTATTTTATTTGGAAAGTCGTTGTGACATGGTTGACGACGAGTTGTGAGTCGCATCGGAGGATGACTCGCCGTGCTCCATACTTGAGAGCTAGTTTCAGTCCTGCAATAACGGCCTCACACTCGGCCTCATTGTTAGCCATGTCGGGACACCGTATGGACTAGCGAATGACTTTGCCTGTTGGGACCTCGAGCATGAGTCCCAGTCCGGACCCTGCCGCATTGGAGGCACCATCGGTGTACAGGACCATAGGTCGGGTAACTTGGGAGAGGTACGGGCGGCTTCCGCTCGGCCTCAGGTGATATTTTGGCGCTGAAGCCGGCGACAAAGTTGGCAAGTACTTGTGGCTTTATCGCCATTCGCGGCTGATATGTTATATCGTGCTCGCTTAATTGGATGACCCACTTGGCCAGTCTACCCGACAACTCGAGTTTATATAAGAGGCTTCTTAGGGGGAAGGTCGTGACTACCGAGATGGGGTGGCATTGGAAATAGGGTCTTAGCTTTCATGAAGCAATGACTAATGACAGGTCCAGTTTTTCGAGGTGGGAGTACCTCATTTCGGTATCGACTAGGGTTTTGCTAATGTAATAGATTGGAGATTGTGTACCTTTGTTTTCACGAACCAAGACTGCGCTTACTGCGACGTCGGACATGGCCTTATAGATTAAGAGACGTTCGCCTGGTCTGCCTTGGCGAGTAATGGGGGTGAGGACAAGTATTCCTTTAGTTCTCTTAGGGCATTGACGCATTCAAAATTCCACTGGAGTCCATTATCCTTTTTGAGAACGTTGAAGAATTTGCAGCATCTGTCAGAGGATCGTGATATGAACCTTGACAGGGCGGCTATACGGCCGGTCAGCTTCTGCACTTGTTTCTTGTTGGTCAAAATATCAGGTATTCCCTCTATAGCCTTGATTTGGTCGGGATTGACCTCGATGCCTCTCTGCGACACCAAAAAGCCGAGGAACTTTCCCGAGGTCACGGTGAAAGCACACTTCTCGGGTTTTAACTTCATGCCGTATTGTCTGAGTATGTCGAAGGCTTCCCTCAGGTGGTCGATGTGGTCTTCTTTTCTTTTGGATTTGACTAACATGTCGTCTATATAGACTTCCATTGTTTTGCCGAGTTGCTCCTTGAAAATTTTGGTGCCTAGCCTTTGGTAGGTCGCCCCTGTATTTTTCAACCCGAACGACATGACTCTGTAGTAGTACGTTCCTTGGTAGGTGATGAAGGTGGTTTTTTCTTGGTCTTCCTCCTCCATGAGGATTTGGTTGTAGCCTGAATAGGCATCCAAGAAGCTTAATAGCTCGTGTCAAGCTGTTGCATCGAGGAGTTGATCGATGTGAGGCAACGGGGAGGAGTCTTTCGGGCAGGCCTTGTTTAGGTCCGTGAAGTCTACGCACATGCACCATTTCCCGTTTTTATTTTTTACCATGACCACGTTAGCGACCCATTGGGGGTAATTTGACTCTCGAATGGAACCGTTGGCGAGCAGTCAAACTACCTCTTCCTGGACGGCCTCGTTGATTGCAGCATTGAACTTTCTTTTGATTTATCGTACCGGCGGGTAGAGTGGATCGACATTCAGCTTGTGTGTTGCAATGTCTTTCGGGATAGCTGGCATATCTGCGTGGGAGAAAGCAAACAGATCGGCGTTTTCAGTGAAAAACTTATGGAATTTACCTGGTTTTCTGAGTTTGTGGCCGATATAGGCTGTTTTGTTGTGGTCGCTTTCATTCAGCTGGACGGGATCGAGATCCTCCACTGTTGACCCGATGGCTTCCACGATGTCGGGGTCTCTGACGATGTCTGTTTGTTGGTCGGACTCGGCGCCCGAGTTTGGTAATTTCTATGCTCCTGAGCCTTCCTCTCGTAACTGTCGAGTGTATGTGCAATCTTGGGCGATGCGGTAGCATTCTTGAGTTGTGCGATGCTCACCGCAGATGCTGAATATTCCCCATGGGGTAGGGAACTTGAGGACCTCTTATAAACTGGATGGGGTAGCCCTCATGGCATGTATCCAGGGTCATCCTATAATGGCGTTGTAGGTTGTGTCTTGGTTCATGACATGGAATGTTGTTTCTAGGGTGATGCCCCCGGCCAGAACGAGCAATATTATCTCTCCAGATGTTCGTTCAACTGCACTGTTAAAACCTATTAGTGTTATGTAGCGTGGCACTATCTTATCCTCGAGTCTCATTTTTGTGAGAACTCGGGGTTGGATAATACACGCACCGCTCATCTACCATGATTCTTTTTACGTCGGTATCTGAAATTCGTAAAGTAATAACAAGAGCGTCGAAATGAGGAAAGGTCATACCGTGGGTATCTACTTATCGAAGATGATGCTGTCTTCAAGGCCATCGTACCGTTCGTGGGTGATCGACCGCTTCAATTTGTGTGTGGTGGTGAACTTCACATGGTTGATTGTTGCTTCATAGCCTCCGCCGATGATCATTAAGATTGTGCGGGCGAGGGAGGGTAGCTTTGGGGGGGGCCTTGATGTGGTTCTCGTCCACGGGAAAAATTAGCTCTGCCTCGGTCGCTCATCAACTCCTTTAAATGTCCTTGGTGGAGCATGTTCACTACTTCTTGCCGTAGGGCTATGCAATCCTCGGTCTTGTGGCCCCATTCCTGATGGAACTCGCAGAGGGCATTCGACTTTCTAGAATTTGGGTCCGACTTCATCTTTTGTGGCCATTTCACCTTGGGACCGAGCTTCTCCAGGGCGTAAACTATTTCTGAAGGGGACACACAAAAATTGTGAGCAGATAATAGTGGAGGCATACCTCTTTCGTTTAAGTGAGTTCCCGTTTGTGGCCGGGAAGCCCCTTCGGCTTGGCGGGGAGGTAGCGGGATGGTCGCTCTGTTGTATGGTTGGTGCCTTTCCTGGTTGAGGCGTGGGCCTGCGTGATCTCTTCAGCTATCATTCCGACGATCTTTCCTTGATTCCATTTGGACTATCGTTAGCCGTTGGGTCGGACCTTTGAGGCCGTCTTCATCTTCCCTGACCTCAGCGCAGTAAGCGTTGTGAATTTCTTCCCAAGTGGTGGGAGGGTATTTCATGAGTCTGCTTAATAATTTTTGGTCACCTTTGACCCGTTCCTGTTTAACCCATTTTGAAAGGCCACTATTGCCATCCCTTCTGATACATTCGGTAGGCTCATTCTCACTCTGTTGAATCAGGCGAGGAAGTCCCTGAGCCCTTCGCCGGGTGATTGTTTGACGACGAATATGTCATTCACTCTCGCTTCTACTTTCTTGGCCCCGGCATGGGCGGTGATGAACTTGTCGGCCATTTCTTCGAATGCCATTATGGAACGTGCTGGTAATTGAGTACCATGTTAAGGCTCCCCCTGTTAGGGTTTCGCCGAACTTCTTTAGCAGCACCGACGGTACTTCCTCTTTCGAGAGGTCGTCGCCTTTTACCGCCGTAACGAAATGGATGATATGGTCTTCAAGGTCCGTTGTGCCATCGTATATTTTCAGATATGGTGGCATTTTAAAAGTTTTGGGTATGGCGTGTGGGGCTGTATCCTCACTGTATGGTTGTTCCACGAACCGGGCGACGTCCCGTTTTGGTAGGAGTTTCGGGGCGCCTGGTATCTTATCAACTCTTTCTTGATGCTCCCCCATTTGATCGCGGAGTGCTTTATTCTGATTCTCCATTTTTTCCATTTTCTTTAGATAGTTACGAGGGCGTCGTTACCTACATCAACAACAGTGTGAGGGTTAACTGTTGGGGGAGGAGCGTGTTGCTCGTTGATGGTTATTGGGGTGTCAACTCGCACGGTGTTCCTACCCGCCCCTTGACCGGGTTTGTCGAGTATACTGCTTAGGGTACTTGTCAGCCACGCCTCCAATAACTTTCTCACTGCGGGCGACACTTCTTCCGTCGTGGACGTGGAGGCTCCCTTCTCATGTGAAGCGGTTACACTCCCATGAGGAGGGGCTGAATCACTTTGCCTGGGTGAAGCGCTCGGCGTCGCATTCTCCTCGCCTTCCTTGTCCATCTCGTTGATGGTGCCCAGGAGATTGGTAGTGACACTCATCATTGCTTTCAGTCTTTCCCCTCCTTCTCTTGACATTGTTAGCTTGTGCAAACAAGAAAAGAAAAAGAGCTTTTGTTGTTGTTTGTTTTTTTAGATCTAGAAAAAACTAAACTTTTTAACTAGAACTTTCCCACAGACGGCGCCAAATTGTTTGACCAAAAAGTTTCGAACCTTTTTAGTTGAACCAATTTAATAAAGAGATGAGAGGTGAATCCAAGTTAAAAGTAATAAATTCTAGATCCGAAATTAATCAACCTAGGCGGTACGAGTCCATGTTCAAGTTGACAAATACTGAGTTAGTGCTCTAGGACTAGCAATCAATACGAGGATGGAAACATGCAACAAAATGTGGTAAATGACATTAAATATAATAAAAAGGAATTTTTCACCCAAATGTTGGATGAGATGGATGATTCCTTCCTCTGACTACAACACGTGAAAGCAGACAAATGAAATGGATTATATGTTCTTGGATCTTGTGAGCTAAAGAGGAATGTTATGTGATGGAACCAAATAAGAGAGACAAAACAAGCTTTTTGTATATTTCTGATCGTTAACTCTTTCTAAGATGTTTTTCTACAAAGGTTCCGAATCCTTTTTGTTTCCTCTCTGTTCCTATTTATAAAGGATATCCCTAGAAAACCCTAAAAAGTACAATGTGGGGGAATATCCAACAGAATATTCTTATTCACAATCATATGAACATCCTAACAATTGCAGTCGTTGCTCTCTATTCGACCTCGGCACTGGTCTTCCCCTTTGAGCGCCTCCTTGCCTTTAGACCTTACTTGGTTTCGACCTCGACCTCGACCTCAGCTCGTCCGCCTGCATTCGCTAAGCTAGACCTAATTTTGACCCATACATATACATTGTGCCTAAACTTGCGTTGTATAATTTTTTTAAGCTTACAACTGTACCCTCGGAGTTTTATGGGATTTTCTATTTTATTTAAATGGAAGATCATAGTATCAAGGGCTTTTTTTTTTCCATGGACGACACCACCTGGTTATTAGTGTTAAAAAGAAATTCTAAAAGTAAATTTAATCCAGATGGCTGCTGTAAGCTGCAGCATCAAATAAGACAACATCAAAGGATAATATCAAGTACCTAGAAACAGAAGAAGAAGCATTGCAATTGCAATTTGTTTATTCTGGATAGTTGTGAATCTAGCATATCAAAGCATTGCAATTTACAGTTCTATAATGGTAAATAAATAAAAACTAATATAAAAAATAACCCAAATAACGTTTCGTAACACATCTATTTTGCTAAAACACAAAGATAGTTCAAATTTGAGACTTCACCAATATTGCAATATTTTGATTCCTTTAAGTTGAAATTTATAGAATCAAGCACCTTAACTCGATTTAATAATCACTATTAAATATTAGTTTGTTAGATTTGGTCAAATGATTAAACCAAAAACGCCATGGATAGCTATTCAAGTTTGCTTAAACTTGAATTCAAAAATTTAAATTTTCGAAATTGGAATTTATTTCGAGTGGATTTTGTTGGAATACATTGGGTCTATCTTAAGGAGTGTGAATCTCAATTTTGGGATAATTTGGTGGAGATTTTAGGTGGTTGGAACTGAAATTTCAGCCAAATTCGAAGTGCACAAGATGAACATGGAAGAAGATCATATATGTGTATTACATGTATATCCATGTATACCTGTGTGTGAGATACATGTGTTGCAAAAAAAAAAAATTAACTTAATTTTAACTACGAATTTTGATATCAAACTACTTTAAATCACCTCCGATCTTGCTCAAGTTTTGTATATCGCTTCATCTATATGTTTTCAATGAATTCTAACTATACCTATTGAAAATAGTTCTTTTTTGCGTAATTTTTTTAATATTATTTATCATTGGGAATGAATTGACTCCAAACTAGTCTAACTCACCTTCAAACTTCGTTAAATTTTGTATATTACCTCATCTATATATTTTTAAAAATTGTAATAATATCCATTGAAAAAAAATTGCCTACATTTTATTGAATATTATATATCATTTGTTATTTTTGGGACTATTTTTTGGAGTCCAGAACCAAAATGTGATTCTTTTGGACTCAAAGAACAAAAATGTGTGGAAAGAAAATATAGTGACCAAAATATGTATAACGTCTTTTTAAAAGACGCTATACCTTAACCGTTTGCCGAGTTAAGTATAGCGTCTTTTAAAAAGACGCTATATATATAGCGTTTTTCACTAAGACTCTATATGTATTATCTGGGCCCACAAATAATTGTTCTGGTGTTAACTGACATAACAATAATTCAATTGGGTATAGAGTCTTAAGCTAAGACGCTATACCTCAAATAACTGAGCCCCCGGACTGGTTTTTCCCTTATTTAAGGACGTTAAGGATTTTGTAAAAATCCATTTAGAAATATTCTAAGTCTTGTGAAATTTTTCTTTGTTAAGTTGTTTGCATTTTGTCATAATGTCTGAAGAGCGAAGAATTAGGATTTTACTATATGGGGGGGGGGGGGGGGGGGGGGGAAGGGGGTGAGGTTGTGGTGGTGAATAACTCAGTAAACTATAGTTTATCTCCACAGTCTCATGTTAAGTTGCCACTTACAATGGAGTACGATACATTGATATCATTGTTATGTAATAAAATGACAGTGAGCAAACGTTCGGTGAATCTTAAAATAACCGGAAGATATCCGTATTCTGTGACTCCGCAAGGGATTGCTTGTTATGCTGAGTTTAACATCGAAGACGATGAACTCTGAGAGATTTTTTGAGGACTCTGGATGAATACCGGGAATTTATTGTGATAAAACTATTGGAAATATACGTCAAGGCTTAAGACGTTCGCAATAATGAGGTTGCGCAAAGTAGGGAAACCCCTCAATCATCGGGTGGTTATTTTGGAGCAGTTTTGGCCGAACAAGCTCCGGCTGAAAGAGTTTGGCCGGATCTAAATTTATCTCCACAGGCGAATGAGGAGCGAGGAAATAATTTCTCCCCTAGTATACATAATCCACAAGCCGAGTGGTAAACTTTAATTTTTCTTTGTGTTACAATGTATATTTTTGTGTATTGTATTTGTATTAACACTCATATATTCCACAGGGGTTATCAACATGATATGAATTTTACAAGTTATAAACTAACGGCCAATTGAAATATGCCTAGTTTTGGTGTGTTGGATCATGGTGGTTCATCCGAGAGTCAGCATCATCAAGGTAATGTGCATCATGGGATATCAACATATTATGATTTGTAAGTGAATATATAAAGTTATATGTATTATTTGGACCAATTTGAGTAACTCATTATTTCTTTGGTTGTGCAGTGAAAACGAGCAACTTGATGGTCCTGTCCTTACTCAATTACCCGAAGACGACGTATCTACTCGGGATCTGGAAGAGTCAGGAAGAGAATACTGATTATGACAACAATGCAGATGAGTCTGGAAATGACACACCCTTCCCTGACGAGGGTGATGATGATGAGGAAGAGAATGCCGAACCTGATTTGACGAGGGAGCATGCTCCACCTCCCGTTAGACCAAGAGTGTACGAGTCCCACATATCGTTTTATTCAAGGAATATTTCCTACCTTGATCATTTGGCAAGTATGCCGGATGTGGATGCCCTCACAAGGGGATATTGACAAAATTCGGACAGCAATGTGGGATGAATCTAGACCAATGGTGCTGCCAAAGTGCATGCTTTTTCCTGATAAGATGCGCCTAATCAGGGCGGTGAAAATGTACAGCGTAAAAGAGTGCCGTAAGATGATGGTATGTGAGTCATCTCCTGATGTATACAAGGCTGTTTGCCGTAGATGGTTTACGGTATTACATCTGTCCACCAGGAATATGGGTGTACCATTACTAAAAGAAAGGCATTTCTCTGGCACAAACGTGCGTTTGAAATTGTTTGCCATGACTGGGATAAGTCATTTACATCTCTACCCAGGTACATGGCCGCATTGCAACACTTTAACCCTGGGACTGTTGTTGAATGGAAGCTTGAGCAGAGTCCGAGAATACCAGAATATATATTTAGATACGTGTTCTGGGCATTCAAACCAGCACTTGATGGTTTTGTGCATTGCTGGCCGGTAATATCCATAGAAGGCACTCATGCCTATGGAAAATATGATATTAAGCTGTTGATCGCCATTGCAGTAGATGGTAATGGACAAATTTTTCACCTAGATTTTGCTATTTGTGCCAATGAAATCCAAGAGACGTGGACTCTATTTTTGAACCACTTGAAGGAGCACGTTGTCAAATAACGTTAAGGTATTTGTCTAATATTTGATCGGTATGGAGATATTTTAAGTTCTGTACAGCATTTGCTTGAATGGCAGGAACCGTATGCATACCACCGTTACTGTGTGAGTCACCTGAAGGCCAATTTCTAGAAGCACATCCCAACAACGTTGCATGATTTAATGTGGATGGCTGCAACTGATCACCAGGAGTGCAAATTCAGGAGGCGCATGGAATCGATCAAGCAGGAAGACGAAAGAGCCTATCATTTGTTGATGCGACATGAGCTTGACAAGTGGACATTGCATGCGGATGGTGGCAGACGATGGGGAACCCTGACTACAAATGTGTCAGAGCCTTTCAATGGGTTATTGAAGTCTGCACGTGGATTGCCTGTCACTGCCATGGTGCGGATGTCATTCAAACAGATGGTGGAGATGTTTATTGAAAGGCATAGAGGTGCATCAGAATTGATGCAGAGGGGTGTTGAATTTAGCATTGCAAGGAGCGAAATATTTTTGAAGTTTGCACCTAAATACTGATCCCTCATATACGTTAGGAGTTGCGTTGTTCAACAACTATCTAAATATGTACCCTTTTCCAAGTAATACACACTAAATAGGCATAGCCGATTGAGGACCCTTCAATCAACCCCAATAATCACGTAGTTGAACAAGTAGAGAAAATTCAATGGCAAATTTATATTAAACGCAACAAAAATTCATCCTCCAAGAGGTTCCATCAAACCCTAGAATAAAGAGTTTAGCGACTCATAATTATTTTCACAATCACAATATAAGTATTCATCATCAATGATAAAAAGGGAAAGAATAAAGATAAAAACTCGTTTCCGAATCTTCCGTCTTGCTCCTTGCCTGTTCTTGCCTTCAAAATTCTTCTAAAAACCAAGATACACTCTTTTTGGGCGAGCTGGGCTTCATATAGGTCAAGGAAAGTCGCCTCTAGAATTAAAATTTTAGCCCTGGAATAATTTTTCTTCCGAAGGATGTGAGCGGCCGCGCACCTGGGCAGGTGACCGCGCATCTGGCCGCGCACTTTGGCCAGTTTCTGCCTGACTTGCGGGGTCAGTGCGCGGCCGCTCACCTGGGCAATTTTTTGCACTCTTCTTCATTCTTCTTTTTAAGTGCTCTAACCTCCTTCGATCCTCGAACGAACTTCCAATTTACTCCATAAGCTTTTACTTGGCCTTCAACGCTCCATATTAGCTCAAAACGCTCCTTAATCTCATTGTAGCCCGGAATTGCTCCTGCAAAGCATAAAATACTCAATCAGAGAAATTTACTACCATTTAACGCTCAAACATAAGTAAAGTGCAGCTAATTTAGATTGTAAATAGTGACCAAAATACATAGTTATAGCCTACTATCAAATACAAGCATATCATGCAAGAGAAAATGATAGCAAAGAGTTTAGTCCTTTTCATGCCAAATTTTGATTACCCATTTAATCTTGATGCTTTTAAAACACAACAAAGGCATTGTTTTAAGTTCATAATCACATATCTCCTGGAAGTTTCCAAGAGATATTTTCCAGTCCATCAATAATTAAAATATAAGGTATAATCAAATTCAAACTGCTGCTCAGGGGGAAGCTATATGTTTTGAAGGGTGGTCAACTGACCATCCTTCGTCGGAAAATTACACTGTGTACTAGGTAAAATATTAGATTTTAGAGGTATATATCATATAGACCACTCTTTATCGAAGAATTTTTTTCACTTCTTTTAATTTTGAACACCCTTGAATAAATTTCTGGCTTCGCCACTGCTGCTGCTGTTTGCCTAAACGACTTACTACAAATAATTAAACTATAAGAGTATACTCTGGTCAGACCTAGTAACTATCCTATTCTTAATTAAATGGAATTAACATGCATTCACTAACTTCCTCTAGGTCTTATATGACAAATTTGGTATTGATATCACTTTAAATGACAATTAGTAATTTCAAAATCTAATGCTACAATAAAAATGAGGTAAGAGGGGTAGAGTGCTTCAGTTACAAAATCGATATATTTCATTTATTATCTCGACTTTAAAAAGCTAGGACATTTGTCTCATGCTAAATAAACTTGTTTTCGAAGTCTTTAAGAAGTACATTTAAGGACATTCTTATTGACAATGGTCGTTAGCTTTCTTGTGTTTGACCTTTTTACATGGTAAAAAGAAATTAGAGCACTATAATTGTAACATTCCTAATTGGACATTAGGATAAGACTATGAAAATAAAATTTCTTTTTTTTTTTTTTTTATCTCTACACAATTGCCATGACCAAAAGTGCCATTCTTGGAGCATTTTAGCTTATGCTTAAAAATAATGTCTTTCATTCTATGCTTATTTTATATAAACAATCAAAAACTACGTATTATACATCGATATGGTACTAACTAGATTAATTCTATGATAAAGAAAAATAATTTAGTTATATACGAGTAAACGACAATTAGTTATGGTGGGAAAACAAAAGGGAAGAAACTGATAAAAGAACTTGTGAATTTGTGTCAATGTGATTAGCAAGAGGATATAGTCACACAATCTTTAAATAGCAGAGAAATCTAAGATTATGTCATCAATTAAACAACCCCAATTTGGTAAAAACATTTCTCAAGTGTTGACCAAATAATAGCCATTGGATCATCCAGATACATTCACACTGCAATAAATGTCTCTCCCCATTCTTTACTACTACAACTATTAACATAACATAGAAATATAGGAAAAAGAGAGAATGAAAATCTGAAATCACCATTTTTCTTTTCCTTCCGCCTAATTCTTCCTCTTATGTTTTTCTTCCTATGGAGTTTGATCAAAGTAGTAAATAATACTTCTCTATTCAGATATGAATGATGCTTTTTACACACTCTAGAAAGATTATCTTTAAGATTTTCATCACCTCGATCTTTCCTTTTTTCTGATCACAATTTCATGATCGAAATGAATGGTTATGACCCATTATTTGATCCATTCTCGAATATTAAGGATAATTATTCATCAATGGATCAAGATTTCAACTTCAATTATGAGTTTAAGCCATTTGATCAAAATGGTACAAGTGTTAGTACACTAGTCAACTTTAATGCTGTGCCTGATGAAAGTTCATGCATTACTACTGGTGATAATATAATAATGGTAAAAAAGAAATTGGTGGAAGAAAGAATAAGAAGCTAATTACAAAGAGCAATGACAACAGTTTATCTTCTTCATCTATGAGAAAACTAGGAAGGGGTCGAAAGAAGTACTCTAAATCAGCCAAAGGGCAATGGACTATTGAAGAAGACAGGTATTTAATTTAATTTCTTTTAAGGATAAAAGTTATTTATTAGTATTAAATACTAATTGCTTTGGTTGTTTTACAATCATCTTAGACCTGATATCAAAGTATGATTTTATTTCTTCCTTTGGTAGTAATTATTTCTTTCCTTTCATCCTCTCATTTTATTAGTTATTAGCTTAATTTATCTCTAAATTTCCACCGTATCACTTCAGACTTTTAGAAATTTAAAGTTAAAATTAAATCAAAACTCTTAAGAAGTTAACAGGAAAAAAGCGAACATGCATTGCTCATAGATGTTTCATATTTTTAGGTAATCAATTATTGGAAATTTGGAGAAAAAAAAGTATTACATACCTCATAGGCTAAGAATTAAAAAAAATAATATAAGAACTAAAAAAATAATATTGGCCACGTACTAAACTTTAAAAGGATATTTACAAAAACTGATCAAATAAGGAAAAGATTTAATAAGGTAAATTTTAATTGAATTTGAAGTCCTAAATATTAGGATATTCTTAAGTAAAATTTTAGTTGAATTTGAAGTTTAAATATTAGAAAAATAATTAAATGACTATTTTGTCTAGTGTGAAATTAATTTTTAAAAGGTAAAAAGGCGAATGACATTTTGATAGGGGTTTCAAGTTCTCTTTTGCTAGTTTTAGGATGCGCGTTGCACGTATACCCCGTCTCGATGTGTACAAACTTTTAACAAATACATTAGAATATGTTAAGTTATAAAATAAAAGTTTTTAAAAAGTGTATGTTATCAAAGATTATGACTACTGATCCTATTTAGTTAACTTAATAAAGGAATTCCCATAAAAGTCCTCAGTCAATCTATTTAATTTAAAATTATTTCAGTTTTATAGTTGCATTACTTCAACTTCAAAAGTAATCATGCGCAAAAATGCATAACCTTGAAATATTTAAGAGTTTTTTTTTAATTATTTATTTATTTTATTTTATTGCAAAAGCATATTCTCAAGGAAATATCCACATCACGTTGAGTTTATGGTCACAGTAAGTAGTCTTTTTTTTTTCTTGTGAGCAAGATGCACATTATTCGAATTTCTTTAATCAATAAAATATACTTTAGGGATTATTTTCAATAAATTAGTAAGGAAAAGCTTTCTATTGCAAAAGTAGAATCCCATTATGATATTTACACGTACGGATTTTAGTTTACTGAGCGCCGAAAATAAAGTTCTAATTAGTATAAGCAAACTCATAATTTGGCACTTGGCAGAATAAATTTTCTACATTAATTAGAGAGTTCGGAAAAATAGGATGGCAATATCTAAAAAAAATAACATAAAAATAACTTAGTGCAGAATTGTACCAGAAGAAACGTCACCACAACAAAATAATATAGAAGTGTTGAGAATTAGTCTAAAGAAATATTTTTAAGAAAAATAAACTACAATCATACATATCGAGTTCAAATTTAGATTGGAAAATATATAGATCAAAACCTGAATAGATCCAGAGTCATAGTTGCAGATTACAATTCTATTTTGGAACCAATAAACGAAACAAAATTGCAAAATAGATAGGAAATCAGGTAAATTAAATTTGCAAGTCTTATATCTTGACTGTAGGTGCGTGAGTTCTACTGTAGCATTGCAAAACAACCGAATTATATCTTGACCGTAGGCACGTGAATTCTACTGTAGCATTGCAAAGCAACTGAAAGACATGCTGTTTGTAACCACAAGCTAGTAAAAATGCATATCAATTGAAAAAAAATTCTCATAAGTTGGATAACAAAAAATGGAAGCAACAAATTTAGTACCTAATTTATTGAACAAAAGTATTTCTCAGTTTATAGATTATGAATACCACATAGATCATCTCATGTGAACAAATTTCTAGCATTGAGTTCACTCGTTGAGATGTGCAAAAGAGCATATATCACTATAAGCCAATGCAACTCGATCAAAAATCACCAAAACAGTTAGTCTTGCAGAAATATTTTTTTTAATATATAACTTATTTTTATTTTATCAGAAAATTATTAGGAGCAGGAGATCTTGACTTGTGTAAAAATAGTAATTAATTTCCTTGTATAAAATTTACAAGTATTAATTAATTAAAGAATATAAGGAAATAATCATAAAGCTTTTACAAATTAAAGATACAACGTATATACAAAATAGGACTCGTACATGGGTAAAATAGGAAAATATTTAGTAGTCAATATTTTAGTTGATTTCATCTATATTATTATAAAAGTACGAATATAATGTTGGTTTACAAAAATAACCTTATAATATTAAGCATAATAACTCATAGTAAAAGGTCATAACCGGAATTTTAAATGTCGTTACCAATATAATCCTATTAGTTTTAGAACATACTAGGTACGGAAATCCTAGATGTTAGCCATATAATTTTATTACTTTTAGGATCCTACTACTAATTCTTAAACCCCGAAAACTTTTTGCTAAATTAATTTATTTATAAATATGCCGGTTTGAGAATATAGTAAAAGAAAATTTTTGAATTTGACTAAACTTAAATGTGCCCGTTTTGGGAGATAAACGAGAAAAAAAGACTAACGGCCTCTACCAATCTACAAATTTTGCTTTACTACTTAAGTCTAAATTCCAATATCACTTGGAAATCGATGGAGATAACTTATTTTCTGTTTGAGAATTGGCATATTGTCATGTAATTCTATTACCTTTAGGAATCCTATTAGTAATATATATTTCTTTATATATCACACGTTAGCCGTGTAATCATTTTTAGGACATATTTCTTTAAAAATCTATTACTAATTTAATTGGTTAACTTATTGATTTGTACAAATCCCTTTAAAAGGGGAAGGAGCCAAACACTTCAACAAAAGAAGTTTTAGTGGGTGTTTGGACATAAGAATTGTAAAATTCCAAAAAAAAAGTGGAAAAAAATTTCAAGTGAAAATGGTATTTGAAAATTAGAGTTGTGTTTGGACATGAATATAATTTCGGGTTGTCTTTGAAGTTTTGTGAGTGATCTGAGTGAAAATTTTGAAAAACAACTTTTTGGAGTTTTTAAAATTTTCGAAAAATTCCAAAATACATCTTCAAGTGAAAATTGAAAATTTTATGAACAAACAACGATTTCAAAAAAAAAAAAAAAAGAGAAAATTTTTCAAAAAAATGGAAAAAATTTCTTATGTCCAAACGGGCTCTTCGTTTTTAGCTTTGGACTTTGTGCAAAAATATAATAACAAGATTCTGCGAACTTTGAGAAAGGTATTATTCCTTCCAATTATTATACTCTTTTTATTAAACTTATTAACCAAGTTTTTCTTACTTTAGCTGACGTATTCATGTGTTATTCCTAGCAGCTTCTTTGGATGGTTGTTTCCCGTTGTATCGTATTTTATTGTTATCTTAAAATAATATTTATTTTGATTGTTTCATTAAAAATGATTGTATTGTATTGTTAAATTCATTGTTCCAAAATAATGAAAAGTTCCTTTTTTGAAACAACCAATTTGGTGTGGTGAGATTGTTTCCTATTTTTCTTTTCAATTATGCCCTAACTTATTACTCCACAATTATATTTTACCCTTTACTTCTTTTTATATTTTTACTCCAAATCTCCAACCTATAACCTACTTTATTTTTTTCCAGAACTTCTGCCGCCAACGTTAAAGGTGTTTTGCCACCTTTTGTTTTATTTTTTCTACTAATTTATTTTTAACTCAATTCTAATTAGTTGTGCTCCTTTGTTTTGCCTTCTTCTATCTCGCTCCTTTGTTCTGCTTTCTTAAGGTGTTTTTCCTTCTTCTGTTTTATTTTTTAAATTATTTTTATGCATAGTTTTTGATAAATTTAATATTTAAACAATTGAGGGTATTTTAGTCAACTTATCAGTTACAATACAGTACGATACAATCAACCAAACAGCAAAATATTATTTAGCAATAACAAACAATACAATATATCCAAACATTGCATTTATGTCACAACCCAATTTCCAAACCCGGTCGTGATGGCGCCTCTCGTGAAGACAAGGCCAGCCAACTAACCCAAATCGTCTCTTAAATATTTATTAAACATAAACGAATAGGTGAATATAGCTTAACGACAATAATAACCAGTATGTACAACCCAACACAACCCGACCGGGGTGTCACAAGTCACGAGCATCTAAAGAAAACCTTAACACAACTACAGGCCAATAAATATATACAAGTAAAGTTTCTGGAAAACAAAAGACAACATTCGGTGCCGCGAACGCTGGCGGTTACCTTGCTCAGCTACAATAATAATACCTTCAATCCGCTAATAACCCGCTACCGGGTGAACGATACCTGCAACTGCACGCGAGGTGCAGGGAGTAAAGTGAGTACTTCTAACTCAGTGAGTAATAGAAGTAAATAATAACTGAGCAGCAAGAAATCACGTAAAGCAACCAACGGGCTGTACAGAAGCCGGGTACAATTACCGAGAAAACAGTAAAATCAGAGAACTCTTTAGAAATGTTTCGGCTCGGTTCAAATCTCTTTCGAAAATGGTCCTTTCAATAATTACGAAACTGTTCAAAATAGTTAGTGCTGATTAACACAGAAAATCCGCCCCTCGGGCACAAATATCACAGCATAGCAGGTAATAATACAAATAGGTATGCAAGATGAACATATAAAAGTTCGCCCCTCGGGCACGAATTTCGTTACTAGTCAGTCATTGTTACCTGACCGGTCAGCCATTATTACCTGACCCAATGCGTGTTTCAGTGCCATTGTTACCACTGCTCAGCCATTGTTACCTGACTGGTCAGCCATTGTTACCTGACCAAAACACGAATGACAGTGTCATTGTTACCACTGTCCAATTCTAAATGGGTACCCGCGCTCACTGTGGGTGTGCAGACTCCGGAGGGGCTCCTACAGCCCAAGCGCTATATCAACATAAGGCCTGAAAGCCTGTACATATCAACATGAGGCCTGAAAGCCTCCTCACAATACACTCGAGGCCTGAAAGCCTCCTCACATCACTCAGCATATCCTCACATATGGCCCTCGGCCTCAATCAGTCCAAAAATAATCATAAGCCCCTCGGGTATCAGTAAAGAAACAAAAATGCCCAGCTCAAATAGTAGTTCAAATATCAGTTAAAACTCGAGGTTGAGTGAAAATATAGCTGCGTTCATGAAACAGTGTAATGACAATGGACTGAGTTCAAATAATATTTCAAATAGTGAGGAAAACAGTGATGATAGCTCATAGGGAGTTCAAACAGTCGGCAATAAGCCCCAAATATGGCAATAAGCCCAAGTCCTAGTGAAAAATAACAAGTCATAGCGAAATACGCGGTAAAATCAACAACCGGGACGGACCAAGTCCCAATCCCCAACGGTGCTCTACCCCACGCTCTCTGTCTGGCGTGCAAGTCACCTCAATATAGCACTATGGGTGCAAATCCGGGGTTTCAAACCCTCAGGATATCATTTAAAATCATTACTCACCTCGAACTGGCGAAATCTCTAGCCCGCGACGCCTTTGCCCCTCGAATCAGCCTCCACGCGCGTCGAATCTAACCAAAATCAGAGCGAATACATTACAATATTGCCCAGGGAACAATACCCAATCGAAAACAACCAAGAAATAACAGAAATCTCGAAACTAGCAAAACCCGAGCCCCGGGCCCGCTTCTCAAAAAATTACAAAACTCACATTACCGGATTCCTCGTCTCGCCACGAGTCCATACATACCAAGAACTCCCAAATCCGAGCTCAAATGACCTATCAAATCCCAATTTGGAATATCAAAAACTCAAGCCCTAGTTTTACCCCTTTTTAATGAATTTCAACCAATTTCCATGTTACATCTATCATAACCTCATGTATTTAAGTCAAGGGACTTACCTCCAATCGATTCCCAGTCAAAACTCCCTTAAATTCTCGTCAGAAGCTCCCAAGGTCGCCCAACAATGGTGGAAATTATCCCAAGCTCGCGGATGAAATATTAAATAAAACCCCTTCTGAACAGTCCAGTTTTCGCTTCTGCGGTCCCGTTTTCGCTTATGCGGGACCGCTTCTGCGGCCAAACTTCCGCTTTTGCGGTCTTCATTAAACTTCCAAAAACCCGCTTCTGCGGCTCTACTTTCGCACCAGCGGTACCGCTTCTGCGGTCCGCTCTTTCGCTTATGCGGATCCTGCCTTCCATCTCCTCTCCGCTTCTGCGATCACAGCTCCGCTTAAGCGGCTCCGCTTCTGCGGTCCAAGACCCGCAGAAGCGAGAATACCAGAAACATCATGCCTTCAGCTGTATGAAATTCCAAAAAACTCCCCGTTACGCCATCCGAAATCA